>NC_142678.1:8468358-8680858 GCF_964200805.1 Pocillopora damicornis
CTTTCCAATTCCGTTCAATTTAGACATTTGTACCGTAAATTGCACAACAGAAATTGAAGGAATTTTTTGAGAAAAGGCTGCATTACATTCCCTTGTGTCTCACTGGAGTGTGCCGTTCGAATTTAGTTTTTGTGAAGGAAAGATCAGAGTTAAACACGCCATTACAGCAAACAAACGGGCAAACTCTCACAACTTCAAAATAAAAAAAATTGAATTTACTCACAATTACTTTCCTCGCCGTTTACTTAATGAACAGAGGTAAATCTTCATACATGAATGAATGGTCGATGAGAGTGAATAATACTTTCCGTTAGATCATTGACTGATTTGGAAGAAAACATTGTCTTGACAGCCCTTGCCAAACTAGTTCTGTTGTTTTTCAAATTTTCCTACGCTTTTTTTTTTCTTGCGCGCTCTCTAATTGATAGGTGTCAGATTGTGACAGATACTTGTAAAAATAATGTTTCAAAGTTTGTTTGGAAGCCTTTTAAATCACCTTTATCGTTACGGAAATGAAAATGTTTCGCTGAGGCATCTCTCTTTAATTTGCATCACCTCTATTTCAACTACCATTTACTCACTCAAAAATTGTTCAGTTTATGGAAGATCTTGCCGTATTTACGGCCCTAAATCATTCGGGTTCTTTCGGAAAGAATTTCGTCAAGTTTAAAAACAATAAATATGTTATTTACCGGCTAAGGGTCGGTCCGTATGGTGAAAAACTGTGACCTTGGTCTTGAAAATGCTGAGAATTTTCAAGACCCCGGTCACAGTTTTTCACCATACGGACCTCCCAGCCGGCAAATAACATATATATATTTTCTATTTTAATATTTTTTATTTTAATATTTCGTATTTCATTATTGATTTATTATTTTTAGTTTTTTTGGACCCTCGACACATTACCCTCATTCTCGACATGTAACCCTCGACCCTCGACGCTCGACCAAAAGGCAGACTCGAAAAAATATAGGCATGTTTCAAGGATTTGAAATTGTAATTAGACTAACTAAAATAGAACGTTATTGCTATCGTATCAATTGCATTGTTAACATTGTCAGTAATCCAAACCATAAATTGAAAGCACTCCTTCCACCAGACCATGACAACTCACGCTATAACCTGAGAAGAGCGCCTTTTTAACATGCCAAAGTTTTGAAGGAACACAACAAGTAGTACTTTTGTATATGCGATGTCGAAACAGTCCGGGCTATAGTTTTATCCCACTTATATTCATGCTTTATATTTTAACATATTTCAATATGAATATGTTATAGAGAATTTTTTAATATTATCTTAAAAATCAGTTTTCGATTTATTTTCTAGGATTCATTCGTAATTTTCAAGTATTGTTAAGTTTTTGTAAATAATTGCGTAATTCAGCCTTTTGCCTACGATGCAGTTTTAATAAAATATCTATCTATCCATCTATCTATCTGACCACCATAGGTAACCACACCATAGCAGTTGTCAAGGGTAAAGAGGAATACGAGACCCCAAAGTCCTCACTTTCATACGTGATCAGTGATGTTAACAGGCTACCAGATGATCCCCACATGATTATTGATGGGGAAAAAAGTCATGCTGCAATTTTACCTGGGAGGGGAGTTCAAGGTGAGACTTCACCTTAACCCTACAATAACTACAATTTTATTACTTTTTTGGGGGCAATTCCTTCGTATAGCAGTGGGCATGAAAGGACTGTACCAATAATTTTATCTGGTGTAAAATTCAAAAGAAACGACAGGTATTTTTTCCCTTTTGTTTCCCAGACCCCACTACCTCTATGTGTATAGAGCTACATGTGTATCCAATTGTTAAGGAAACGTAAAATAATTTAAGATGGCGGGGAGTTTGATACAACCGAGTTCAACTGTAATTGTTGTTTGTAACTTACATACAACAGATGAAATCATGAAATCATACATAAAACTAGACCCTGTGAGCAGGGTAACTGGGATACCTGGATGGTACTGGATCCTTGGAATCAAGTGTAGTGATACTACGGGTGTCGGAATAGTATACTGAAATAGTGAGCTCAAGTCTGGCCAAGGGCATACACCTGTTTCAAAACATAGGCATGCTATGCATGCAAGAGTTAT
The DNA here is from genome assembly GCF_964200805.1 of Pocillopora damicornis. Lineage (NCBI taxonomy): Eukaryota > Metazoa > Cnidaria > Anthozoa > Scleractinia > Pocilloporidae > Pocillopora > Pocillopora damicornis. The sequence continues at coordinate 8,470,461 of NC_142678.1, forward strand.
TTTTTGTAGGGTGGGTGGATTACTTGAAACATTGTAAGTGGTCTACATTCTCACAAAAGGAAAGAAGATTATTAACGCGGAAAAAAACTAAAATGTCGAATTACCTCACATACAGGTATTTTGTGGTAGATTATGAGTTGTGCGAATAAATGTAACCAAAAATAAACTATATTGATGCCACGGATACCTGTTAGTACAAAATGCAGACAGCAGACTGCAGACCGGATACAAAATACAGACTGCAGACTGCAGAGTGGGTACAAAATTCAGACTAAGAATCTGAAGAGTTTTTACGTCTGATAGATAATAACATGTCATCTTACAGCTTATATTGTTTACCAAGCGTCACGCAATCGCTTTCCCGCGATCAGCCTTCACGATTATTTGCACTTTTGTGGAAAATTCCTGGCCCATTTCTTGATGAAAATCGATCGCAATACAATTTCAAGCCTTCAATATAGTCTTCTTACTTTGCGCGCGAGTTGGTTGGTGTGATGTCTGTACAGATTTTACCAACGTAATAAAAGTAGATAATGTGAATAACAGTGATGGTAAAGCAAGCTTAATGCAATAGTCAGTGGAAAGCCCCGCACCCCCATACCCGGGGAATGCGGGTCATTAGCGGGGGATTTTAGCGGTTTTTAGTGGTCATCTTTGCCCCAGTGTGCGGGGTGTTCGACAACATTAGACACAAATAACAGCGACCGGGGACCGTTAGCGGGGCTAGTGGGACTTTGGCGGGGCTTTCGCTTTTGAATGGGCCTGCAAAGAATACTGGGAAAGCGTGTGATCTCAAAATGGCGGCCGCCAACAAGAAGGTATGTACGATTTAAAATCCATTCTTTTCATGCTTGTAATGGGCCATCGATTAAATTCTGTGTTCAACCTCATGTCTTGTAGTGAAATTAGAAAAAGTTGGGTATTGTTTATGCCCTCGTCATGCTTGATTAGCGATTTATTTAGAGCGATGACCTTTTGTCTTTTGGCACTTGTTTTCATTTCCGTTGCAACTGTGCAAACCGAGCCAATGGGCGTTTTTTATTTGTTGTTTTAAATAACTGTATTTGTTTTTTCATTGAAATATGTTTCTATAATGTGCTCAGCGTGTCAATTTACTTTTAAGTCTTGTGTTGGATCGGATCGATTTTCAGTTTTCCGTCACACCTTTTAGTTATGAACATCAGTTCAGTATATTTATATTAAAGGCAGACGATGTAACTTAATGGAATAATACAGTATATTTTAGCTTTTAGGCGCTCCATTGTGTAGACCTCAGTCATTCATCTGGTGAGAATGTTTAGTAATATAGGTACGGCCACATGTGTATATGAATATAAGCTTATATTTGCTAGTCATTAATCGATTTTGATCTTAAAGCTTATTGAAGGCTTTAACCATGTGTTTTAAGTGGCAATGAAATTTTTGTTTTTCAAAGGTTTTATTTCAATATAAGGACAGCAGGTGGGCAGTGGACATTTGTGAAACTGAGGGTGTCATTATGAAAATCAAGGATTATTACAAACTCAACGTTGTGTATTTGGGATTTTTCAAGTATTGCCCCGGGGGCGGAGTACAAAAATGAGGTTTTGACATAAGAAATTGTCCCGCATAGTGGGGAATTTGCTTCATTTAGTTGGGACGCCTGGTCTAATGCCCCGCTATTCCCCGGGTATGGGGGTGCGGGGCTTTCCACTGACTAGTGCATAAAACGGCAGAAATCGCCAGAAACTACGACGGATACACGGGGTATGAGTAAGTTTTATTGATTTTACGAGAAAAATCTTCATATTTCGAAATATTTGTCGTTTTAAATCGACCATATTTCGTTCCCTATATTATTCCTAATAACATTTTAAATTTTCAACGGTTCCTCTCGTAACTTAACACCTAGTCACACAACGCGTGACGCGTTCATGAATTAATCGTTGGCTTTTTCTCGAGACGTGAGCTTGGGCCGTCTGTGACAAGACAATTACGTAAACAATACTTAACATAATAGCATTATACACAAAAAACACGGGATTTTGGATCATGTATTTATTAAAAAAGAATATCCATACAACTACAATGAACACAAACATAAGATTCACCTTTCGTGAAATTAATACGATTCGCACTGTTATCGTAACTACGTTCCCTGGCATCAAGTGAATTCAACATGGCATCTTTCTTCACAAGCAGTTTACACCCATTTGAGTTTTGAATCCAACATGGCGTCTTTCTTCACAAGCAGTTTACATCCATTTGAGTTTTGTTCTTCTGTCTCACGGTAGTAGTGTTGTTCAATAGATTGCATAGAGTATATGCAGTTTGGTTTCAGATTTCAGATTTTGCTTTTTACAACAAGTGTAAGTTTTCAACTAAGACATTGGCATACAAGGCATACAAGGCATACAAGGCATACAAGGCATACAAGGCATACAAGGCATACAAGGCATACAAGGCATACAAGGCATACAAGGCATACAAGGCATTCAAGGCTTTCAAGCGTCCGTGACTCAGTCCGTTCCAAAATTACCGCTCAATAACATCTTTTAGTGTGGATTGGCCGCGAACAATACGAATTGTGTATGCGTCTATAAGTATTTGGAGCGTTTGCGCTATAATGCTTCAGATGATCGTAATCCAAACACGTTGAAATACAAAACGACCGACAAAAGAGTTTTATAAGCAAAAATCTCGTGTTCGTCATGTGACCCGGCCCTGTCCGTGCATGACAACGTCAATCATCATCAAGATAACACGAGTGACCAGCATGTGAACACCTCATTGGATCACATTTAGTTATCATGGTGTTGAGGACCCAATGACCACTGGGTACTATTGCGCAATTTTTCCATTTTGTGGCGGAGGAAAAAAAAAAGACGACAAAAAAACAAAGGCATTTTATGACTGGGCTACCACAGGTATCCCAGTAATTAATCAATTTAAGTATACATAAATTGTGGTATGGTATTTCAAATATAACAGCTATAATGACCAACACAACCTCAATTTAATTTCTGATTCAACACGACCCACTCTTGCAGGCATTTTCAGACACCCAACTAGCAAGGAAATTAAAGGAAGTTGGCCATGAGGAACCTGGGTGCCACTCAAAACCATTCTTCAACATACCTTTGGAAAATATAGTCATTCATGAGCTTAACCTCATGTTCAAAGTAACCGACTGGTCATAATCATGAATGTTCTGCAGCGGGATGAGGAACATGTAACTCAATTAACACATTTTAGGGAAAAAAAGCTAATTCTTAAATTCCCAGCCACATTGTTCAACTTTATGCTGAATAGAATACTTTCCTTTATTTTTTCTTTCCTAACATCTTGGCTTATCGATATGGTCTCATAATTGAACTCGTTTTAATGCCTATTTGCAGTCTAAAGTGCTATTTTGTGTAATAGAATATCAGGAAAAAAGAAAAACAAACAGGACAACAGATTATACTAAATCACCAGTTTGTGTCCTTGGATGACAAGACAAACTCTGGTAGGCAAAAGTCTCAAGTGCACACAACAGACTTCCTAGAAACAGTTCAGTCACTTGGGGTTACACTGAATGTGTAACAAAAATGGTGTAAAGTTCGAATGGACCTTACTCTTGGGTAGGGAGAAAAGACTTCTGCTGAACAAACTCCCACAGAAATTTGTAAGATATTTTAAAAGTTTCTCACAAACTGTTGATTAATACTCAATGTTCTGCTGTAGTGTTCGTAAAGAAATTCATTTCCTCAAGAAACTTTTGTGAAAATCATGATGGGTAGTTTCGCTCAATTTTGTAACACGATGATCAATGTGATATTGCCCCACCAAAAGTTAACATTTAAAATAAAATCGACCTATTGGTTAAAAAAATATATCCTTGTCCACTGTTATAATTATTTTCAAAAACCGCCAAAAAAGGGAAGCGATCGCTATGCCCACAAAGATGAGAACATATTCAAAAATTGTCTCCTGCCCACCAAGATGAGAACATATTCAAAAGTGTCTCCTTTAATTCTAATTACCATCGCTATAAATGCAGCTTTACTTCGATGAAAACATGTTTTTTCTTTTGCAAGTGACAGCCGTTTTCACCTCCAAAAAAATTGATGCAAGGTTTGGGATTGACCACAACAGAGCTGATGTTCGTGCGACCTATGGCAATCAGAAATGCTGGAAAAAGAGATAAACTTGTGCGTCTAATGAAAATGATGATACATACGCTTTGAACTTGACTTCCTCACCCTAACGCCATTGGTACCGGAACAAAAAAAAAGGCGCTCAGACAGGCGAGTTCTTCACACTAGAAGTGTGCGCTACCTTCTGCTCCAGACAACCACTGGCTTCAGATCAATCGGAGCTTTCAGTTAGTTGGGATGATGGAGACGAAAACGATCCAAGGAACACCGGAATACACGTTAGCCGTTACCAGACATGTAAAAAATCTGTTGCAGTGCTATGAGTCTACACAGACAACAACTCAGGTCGGGTCTTTCGTGTGATTAAGAGTAATTCAGTCCATTCGCTTACAACCCAATATTCCAGCCCATGTTAATGTTGTATTAACTGGTCTATTAAACATTTTATTTATTTGCTTATTTATTTATTTATATTTTTTTAGCGATGGCCACCATACCCGATCCCTGGTAAATAAGAGGGTTAGATGTATTTTCCTACATCTCTAAAACAAAGGTTAAGGTTGACTTCCTCACCCTAACGCCATTGGTACCGGAAAAAAAAGGCGCTCAGTCAGGCGTGTTCTTCACACTGGAAGTGTGTGCTACCTTCTCCTTCAGACAACCGCTACTGCAGTTCAGATGAATCGGAGCTTTCAGTTAACTGGGATGCTGGAGACGAGAACGATCCAAGGAACACCGGAATACACTTTAGCGGTTACCAGACATGTAGAAAATCTGTTGCAGTGCTGTGTCTTGACAGACAACAACTCAGGTCGGGTCTCTCATGTGATTAAGAGTAAGTCAATCCATTGGCTTACAACCCATTATTCCAGCCCATGTTATTGTTGTGTTAACTACTCTATTTAAACTTTTATTTATTTATTTATATTTTTTTTAGCGATTGCTACTATATCCGATCCCTGGTATATGAGAGGGTTAGATATGTCTGGTAAGATCTCTAAAACAAAGGCCTTCGATAATGGACATGATCTTTAAATTACTGTATTATGGTTATAACGGGCACTGCAAGTTACAGCGAAAGCAGCACGAACGCCCAATGACAGCTATGGGATGGTACGATAAAGAAAGTAGACAACTCCCAGACGTGTTGTGTCTAGGACTAGTGCATTCCACGTGTCTGCGAAAGTGCCGCCTACGAACAACCAAAGACAGAGGGCAGCGCTTCAGGTATACACAGATGAACATGCTGAAATAGTGCAGCACAGAGTGTGCAATGTTTGGACATCTTATCAGCTGAACTGCACCTGCTTGGGAGAACCAGCCACAAGAGATTCACAGGATGAAGGGGACCAAAATTGCCCATACTGTCAATGTCTGGAGGCCGGAGGAAATAAAGCCAATCTCAGAATGCGACCTGTGCTGTTTGCATGCTGATAAATGAGCTTGAAGAAAGTACAATTACTGCACCTGGCATTAAACGCAATGAATGTCTGACTACCATGTTCGAATTGGCACCATCAATTACAGAATGTTTGAACAATGTAGACATCCCTGGAGATAGGAGGATTCAGCTTCCTGGGCCTTTGAGGACATACCAAATTGCTTTTGTTATTTTTATCTAATTTATTTGTTTGATTAATTAATTTGATTATGTTGTGTGTTTACTATATAATATATAGTTTTAAGTATTTCTTTATCCTGAAAATCCTATTTCTATGTACTAGGTTTTAGCTCATTCAGACTGCCACCTGTTCCAAACACTGGCATGCTAATCGTGTTGTGTCCAGGACTAGTGCATCCCAAGTGTCTGCGAAAGTGCCACCTGCCAACAACCAAAGACAGAGGTAGCTCTTCAGGTCTACGTAGATGAACATGCCGAAATAGTGCGGCAAAGAGTGTGCGATGTTTGGACAACTTCTCTGGTTGACTGTACCAGCTTGGGAGAACCAGGCACAAGAGATTCACAGGATGAAGGGGACCAAAATTGCCCATACTGTCAATGTCAGAAAGCCAGAGGAAACAGCCAATGTTAGAAGCAAATGTTACAACGCGACCTGTCCTCTTTGCATGCTAATGAATAAACTTGACCAAAGCAATGTTACCGCACTTGGCTTTAAACACAAGGAATACCTGACTGCCATGTAAGAATTGGCACCTCACTTACAGAATGTTTGAACACCGGAGACATCACTAGGAGATTCAGCTTCCCCAGGCCTTTGAGGACATATTAAATTGCTTTTATTATTTTCATCTAATTTATTTGTTTTGATAAATTAAGTTCATTATGTTATGCAATTACTTTATTAGTATATAGTTCTAATTATGTCTTTATTCTAAAAATCCCATTTGTATGTACTAAGTTGTAGCTCATCCAGACTGCCACATGCTGCAAACACTGGCATGCTAATCATACTCTGTCTGTGGCTTTAACGCCTACTCTTGCAAAAAGGTTGGGGAGATGTCTAGTGTAACCTGTCTAACATAGCGAGTGCCATTGGTCATCACACCGATCACTGCAGCCAAATTCCAGCCCTAATGTTCATCTCTGTCGCAAGTGCATACCAGGCAGCAAGAGCAAATGGCTGTGGTTTCTTCAGTCGGAAGATCCTCCCCAAGAACAAGAGATTGATAGGAGTGTTCCAATAAAACGCAGCTGCGGAAGAAAAGAGAGCTTTTCAGCCAGACTGTGAACTTCAACTAGCACCTTCAAATATTTGAGTTCTCTAAAGAGAATGCTGCTACTGCCTGTGGTCTACTGATGCAAACCAGATGTCACAAGTTTATTGCTACCCTCTGCATTCTCAAAGAAATTTTCACACACTTTGCGGTCCTTAGCAAAACTCTTCAGCATGGAGAACTGAGTTCTGCTGCCCTACTGTCAGCTGTGTCATACTGCCTTGCTAAGCTTGATGACATCCTGAGAAGGAAGGATGAAATTCTTGCGACCCCAAGTGTTGACCTAGCAGAGAATGGAAAATTTGGCTTGGCTAGAATCCAAATCACTGAAGCAAGTACTAACTTCCTTAGTGGTTTAATGAAACTTACGTGACAACGTTGAAAGAGAACATATTAGCAAAATTCCCTTCCCTGCCAGTTGTTCAAGCCCCTTCCATCTATGATTTGCAACATCTCCCTGCAAAGGAAGTCAGTGATTTGGAGAGCGAATGGGTGAACCATATAGCCACACTTGCAGACCACTTTGGTGCCAAAGATTACGTGGGAGTTAAAGCCCTTAAGTCTCAGTGGTAACACTTCGAGTTCATTGCACAAGATATGAAGACCGAATGCCTTATGACCACACCACAGCCAGGAATTACTCCGACTGAGTGGTTGCTAATCGAGTTGTGAAGCATTTCATCATTTAAAGAAATGTTTGCAAACCTGGTGAAGTTGTCTGCTATACCCCTGAGCCTGCCTAAGACTAATTCCTGGCCAGAAAGAGGTACAAGTGCATCAAAGAGGGTAAAGGTAAGGCTTTGCAATTCATTGAAAGACAGCATGCTTGACTCCTTGGCCTTTGTTACTGGCTTCTAGTCAAGTGTTTATGTGTTACAGATGAACTCTTGCTTGTTACACCTGCTTTAAAACTTAATGACAGCCCTGTCTGTTAATCAGAGAGCAAAGGGTTCACATGCAAAGGACATTCAGAAATTTGCTACTGTAACTCCGTGATGCATTGTGTATATTCCCCATGTTCTAAACGAGTTGGGGATTGGGTCCGAATTGGGACCGCAAAGCATCTATAGATTGTTTGAAGGGACAGATTTTCCAAATCAATTATGGCTGAAAGCGAGAGCAAAGCCAAACTAACTGTTAAACTAACTCAGGAAGATATTCCTGAGGCAAAACTTCCAAGGGATTCTGTTGAAAAATGTAGCGTTGTCCAGTTGAAGAGGTGGCTGCTTTGCAGAGGTGCAAAAACGACGGGAACAAAGAAAGCTTTAGTGTCGAGGTTCGTATCGAAGCTGGCAACTTTTAAACTAAGAACCTTTACACGCAATAAGTTATTTTTATTTATAACAACTTTATTTGTAATTATATGCCTTTTCAGAATTATTATTAAAATTTCCTAAGAGTAAAAATTTAATATAATCGAAATTTTCGAATTTAATAAAGTCCTCTCGTACTTATGAGTGCTCTAATTTTGACTTATAGAGTACACGACTACATCAAGCATGGATTTGATGTTAAATACTTGCGTGATCCGGATGGCGGCGTCAATTTGTTACGGAAAAAAGCTCAACTTGGCGTACTTGAGAATCAAGAGCCTGAAGTAAAGGATTCATTCCCAAAAGAAGGATTCCAACCAGATATAAAGGCACTACCAAAAATATCATTTGGAACTGTGTGGAGATTTATGATCGAAGGTGTAGAATGTAAAAAGCAGCTCTCCACTGCTAAGCCACTTGTTAAAGGATTCAACTTTTTTAAATCTGGTCATGTCCTGTTCATAGGCCACCTACAACAAAATGGCAAGCACTACATCAAAAGCCAAGTCCTCCCATCTATGAAAAAGGACAAAGTTTATACATGCTACTTAGTTATTAGTTCACTTGGAAAGATGCTAAGAGCCCACTGCAAATGCCCTGCTGGCATAGATGGGAGATGTAACCATGTTGCATCAACACTTTTTGCTTTAGAAAACTATTGTAAAGTAAGGGAAAAACTGGATGAGTCTGATGAGTCATGCACCTCCAAACCATGCAAGTGGAATGTGCCACGAAAGAGAAAAGGTGCAATACAGCCCATAAATGAGATGACTTTTGTGAAGCACGACTACACGAAAGAGAAGAAGATACGTAAGCTTCATCACTCTCCAGTAAATGCAAACCAAAATGCTTGTCGCGATGAAAACAAGTCAAGGTTTTTTGAAATGATGAAGGAGTACCAGAGGGTATCAGGAAACACTGTAGCTTGGACACATATACTGCCTCAGGAAGTAAAGAAACTTCAGGATGTAAAGGATTCTCTGCTTTCACCAGTCAAATGTCATCCCGTGTCAGCAAAAGAGCTAAAAGAAAAGTTTGAAAAAGCAAAGAGAAATCTTATGGTTGATGATTTACAAAGGCAAGATATTGAGGAACAAACTAGAGGTCAATCAAACACTGAATTATGGCATCGCCACAGACAACCAAGGATTACTGCCACAAAATGTTACCGTGTAGCTGTACAGAGAGAAAGAACGTCCCCTACTAAGATAATTAAAGATATACTTGGTTACAACAAGGCCTATCAAAGTAAGTCAATGGAGGAAGGACTGAAAATGGAAGACCAGATTATCAATGATTACAAGCTTCTCAAGCAAAGTCAAGGAGATGAAGGCATAACAGTCTCAAAATGTGGGTTTTTTGTTTCAAAAGAACATGGTTACCTTGGTGCTAGCCCCGATGGCCTTGTACATGATCCATCAGCCTCTGATTCAGAGGGACTTATAGAAGTTAAGTATGTCCAGACATCAAAGGATGAAACACTAGAAAAGGCATTGTTACGCAAGAGCATTTGCAAAAAGAACAGTAATGCATTGAGATTAAATGACAAACACAAATACTTCTACCAAGTCCATCAGCAAATGTTTGTTACTGGAAGAAAGTGGACAGATTTTGTTGTAAAGGGTTCAGGCTGTGATTCACTGTTTTCTGAAAGAGTACATTTTTCAATAGACCGCTGGAAGTCTATTTTGCCCAAGCTAGAATCCTTTTTTAATGACTGGATTGTTCCAGAACTTGTGTATCCTAGAGTCAAGTATGGAATTCCTAAATTGAATGCTCGTTCAGTTTAAAACAGTCAAAATCAATGTGTTCATTTCAGTAAAAGTGTGTAATTTAAGAAAACTATACAATGAAATAGGCAAATCAAAATTTAATGGGAATTAGTGGTTTGCCCAAATTATGTTGCACACTTTTTAGTACTATCAGAGTGTAAACAATATATTTGTGAAGGTAGAATGGTTTTCAAAAGCCTGTGAAACACGTACTAAGTTTTGTACATGTTTAGTGCTTTTCTGCTTAAATGCTTTTGTTTCTATTGTTTAATACTGGCACTATTAGAAAGTAAATAGTATTAATTGTTTCACAGGTTTTTTAAAAACCACCCTATAGGTATTTGCTATAGCTAAGATTAGATAAACTTTGTCTTGAAAGAAACAGCGATCTGTTTTGTCTATACACATTAACTCAGTATTTTTATACATTGTACACAGTTATGTTCATATTTGACTGAGTAAAATATTTACTAACTACATGTGTAGTGTGCTTGGATTATGTAATGACTTATAAACAGTCTGGTTACAGTCCAGTGGTATGATGGCAATATCATAATACATTATCAAACACTAGTTTATCAATGCTATTTTAATGCAAGGCAATAAAACATAAATCCATACCATTGTTAAGTATTAAAATGTTGCTTTATATTCACATAAATTTTAATTAATCAAAGGAGGGTAAAAATTAGAAAGTCCAGCCACTACAAATAACATATCAGATGCTATGGGGGCAAGAGTAATTGGAATTCGGTGGTCAAAGATGTGCCAATTCTTTATTCTCTCCATCAATCGCTCAACATGTACTCTCAAACTGGCAACAATCTTGTTGTGGTTGGTTTCTTCTTTTGAGAATTGTGTATCTTTAACCAAAAATGCTGGTCTAATCAGTTCTGCTCCCACAGAAGCAAGCTCATCAGTGCAGTTGAACCCTTTGTCTGCCATAACTTGATCATAAGGTTGTAACTTGTCCAACAGTCCACTTTGAGCTGTTATTTCCTTGTCAGAAGTTGAACCAGGAAATAGCTCACTGACAAAACATAAAGCACCACTGGGTGTTATACCAAGCAAGGCTTTCATCGTCGTTCTAGACTTGTATGACGAGTAGCAAGCAGATTGAGAATTAAGTGCTGAAGGTTTCTCCATCTCAAACTCTGTACAGTCCACAATAATGACACAGTCTGGATAGAAGGATTTGAAAATGTCAGGCATGTAGAGTTTGAGAACTTCCCTGGGTGGAATAGTAACAAGTGGCTCAAACTGTCCCCTCAGAAATCTCGTCCAGGCCCTTGAAACTTTGGATACAAGGGGTCTTGAGACACTAAACCGATGAGCAAGGTCCTTTTCCAGCAATCCAAGCCTTAATCTCACTAGTGTCAAAGTAAACTCTTGGAACTTGGTTAAACATCGAGGTCTGCCACACTGAATTCCTGGGTGCGTTCGTTCATGTTCATATTCAATATGCTCTGCTGCATCTTTAACCATGTCGAAACATATCAGCAGTGCATTATAGTCTGGTAAACCAGTATAAAAGGCAATGTCTTCAGCATTGTCTTTATATTTCTCAATATCGAAACGAAAGTTTTCAAGAGAGTGTCTTAGTCTTTTTGTTTCTTGCTCGAGTTTTAAGTTTGCCTCGAGTAGGTTTGCATTTTCTTCACTCAACTTGGCATTTTTCTCCAGCAGCTGATTCTTTTCATTTGTCAATTCACTGATGTCCTTTTTAAGCTTTTGCAACTCCTTTAACATTGTTTCGATTTCCAATCCTGTGAGAGATGTTTGTGTCTCACGATTGTTCTCATGTTCGACTGTCACTGATGCTTGTGCCATGTCTTTCTTTTCCTCCCTCTTCTTCTTTTTTGCTTCCTGAATTGCCAGATTTTCTTCGAAGCTGATGACTCTTTTTAGCTGTCGTCTAGTGCTTTCTGCCTTTTTCCAAGGAAATATAGTCGGCAGATGAGCTCGACTGAGTTTCTCGCCACCTTCGAAATGGTCTGAGCAAATTCGAGTATTTGTGGAGTCCAATTTTAGCGAATCATTCTTCAAAATGACTTTGTATTGCTTTCTGGTAAACTCATCTTTCGGTAATCTGTAGAAATGCAGATGTGAAGCGTTCCTAAAGCTGTTTGTACAGCCAGGAACGCAACAATTATAGTGAGGCATTTCAGAATTACTTTGTAAATATGACTCGTCTGTCCCTTCAATCAATCCATAGATGCTTTGCGGTCCCAACTCGAACCCAATCCCTGACTCGTTTAGAACATGGGGAATTATACAAACCTAGAAGTTGCCAACATCAATTATAATGCATTTATATAACTTATAAAACCGATTGCACTATGCTTATGATAAACTTATGGTCTTCTGCAGATCTGCCTGTTGCTGTTCTCAAATTCAATGATGACAATTGGTTCCAATAGCTACTGTAACTATGTCTGTGCCTGCTGGGAATTCAATAAAAGAAAGGCAACAGCTACCACTTAAACTTGCATGGGCACTGACTCTTCATGAGAGCCAAGGATTAACTTTGCATATTTTGAAGTACTGTTTGATCAATTTTTTTATTGCATGGGATTGGTGTCAGCATGTAAAAATGATTTTGTCACATAAACTGCGGTGTTATACAGGGATTTCCCGCCCTAAGAAAAACCGTAACAACACGCGTGAAAAATATTGTATTTTTTCACGTGTGTTGATATAGCCAATCAGCTGCTGACACATCACTCTCCTTTGGCACCACTCGGTCAGGTTGATGAATGAACGGCAAAGCCTTCACGATTCCCAATACAAGTTGTTTGTCGGAGCTTTCTCAAATTATGGCGGCCAAAACACTAAAAAATCCGTATCGCTGACAGACAGTAAGGTTCAAACTTTTCTAGAAGGGAAGAAAACCAATACAGTAAAAGAAAAGCCGAAAGTTACGTATTCAGTGGCTTTAGTGTTAGCATTTCTCTCGGCTGAGAATGAAAATCGACCACTGAAGGATTTGCCACTGGCCAATTTTGACCGTTTACCTAAAATGATTTCTTTTGTCGATAAGGACAAAGTCAACAAATGACAACTTTGTAAATTGAAAATTACGACCATATTCAGTTATCGAGTTAAACACTTGAAGAGAAATTTCATATCTACGCGCGCCCATGTATTATTCTCTATTTATGACATTACAATAATAATTTTGTTTCCTTCATTTATTGATGTAATACAGACAATAGCATCTTCATAAAACACTCCTCAAGTTTTGATACTGAGTACTCTTTTAAAGATAATTCAATCTCAGGTTGTCAGACCACTGAATAACTTCTATTGGACAGTTCAGACTGAAGCTGTCAAAATATACAATCACGTCAGGCTTGATAGTCATAGCTACCCAGTGAGTTCCAGGTCTGATTTGGGTCATCAAGATTGATCACATGATAACCTTTTTTGAATTCATTCTTTATCTGATCTCTTGTAAAAACACAAGTGTATTTATTGATTCCGAAGTATTTTATCCAGCTGAAGATATCAAAGTTTGATACTGCAGTGTTAACAAATTAGACCCATCAAAGGAACCTGGAATCGAAAGTTATTTTTCAAGTTCCAATTGACCCAGGGAAATGAACTTGATAAAGCAGCCTGCCAGCAAAGACTTGACGGGGCCTCAGTTTCTTCAGCCAAACACATCCAACCCATTCAGCTGGTCACATCCACAGTAGACACAAAAGTTATGCTGGAAACTTTACAACAAAAATTTCCTGAGTGCAAAAATGGCAACTGCTTTCATTTGTTTTACCATTGTAAAGAAATGAAGTGCACGCTGAACGAGCCAGTTTTCACAAGCTCTTTAAAAGGTGTGGCTTGACCATTATGTTTTGAGTTACTGCGTAACAGCAAACAGCAGAAGTGAGTCCATTTTCCATTTCTAAGTAATTGTAAGCAGTTTCGTGCTGTCGACAAACATAAACCCGCGTAAAAAAGATTATCTTACCTGCACGAAGACAAGTTAGAAAAAGAAAGATTAAAAATTTTCACGAAAACTACTTTTTCGTATCCAGCAATACCCAAGAGGATCCAACCATTCCAGCACTCATGGTTGTTCAATTAAAATGACAATCACATTGTCTGGAATGAATCTACCGACATCTGGTGGCTTGTTTATGTCGAAAATAAAGGGGTGTTCTGTGTTCTCTACTGTTCCGACAATACAACAAATCCAACTAATGGTGATGGCACATGACGCAGCCATCAACAAGGAGCACCTGCAAAGAGCGCCTCCATTCCATAAGGAGGTGCAAGAACGCGATGCATTGTAAAATTACTTCCTTGTGAAAGTCTTTTGTATGTTAGATTAGTTCACCAAAGAAGTTGCTAAAAAAAAAGCAACACAACTGACTGAATTATTAAAAAGTCAAACCGAGAAGAACATAAAGGGCAAAGAAAGTAGTTGCAAGTCGCTGGCTTTCCTTTCACTAGTCTCCATATGTTCAGTTTGGACTTCGACACTAGCCAGAACAGAGTTATCATTTTTACTTTCGACATAGCTGCTTCCACCTTCTAAAAAATGATGCAAGTTTTAAGATTGATCTAAATATAGCTGATGTTCACGCAAGCTTTGGCAATCAGATATGCCGGGGAAAAAGAGATAAGCCTGTGCCTCTAATCGAAATTATGATAGGTACCCTTTGTTACCTTCCTCACCATAACGCCATTAGTACCGCAACAAATAAAGGGGCTCCCACAGGCAAGTTCTTCACACTAGAGGCGTGTGCTAGCTTCTGCTCCAGACAACCGCTACAGCAGTTCAGTTGAATCGGAGCTTTCAGTTAGCTGGGATGCTGGGGGCGAGAATCGTCCACTTCCCTCAAAAGGAACACCGGAATACACTTTAACCGTGACCAGACATGAAAAAATCTGTTGCAGTGCTATCTGTCTATGCAGACAACAACTCAGGTAGGGTCTCTCGTGTGATTAAGACAATCCATTGTTCCAGCCCATCTTACTGTTGAGATATCTGGTCTATTTAAAATTTTACATATTTACTTATTTATTTATCTGTAAATTTTTCTATAATAAAAGGATTAGATGAATCTTGGTAGTAGTAATAAGGTGGCGGTATCGCAGAGAGCCAATCAGATTGCAGTATTTGTGTCACGTGACATGTCTTAACCAATCAGATGATAGGATTTCCACATTCCATTCTGACGACGTCATCAAAGGACCGAGTAGAATTTTTTTTTTGTAGAGGGGGAGGGGTGGGTGGATGGTTTTGTTTGCGAGGGGGAAGGGGTGGGGGTGGGGTATGTGCGTGCAGGGACCTCCTGGAGGTCCCCCTTCCCTCCTTCCTAGTGAAAGAAGGGGAATAGTAAAGTGTGTATGTGTGGGTGTGACTTTTAGGCAGGACGGTGGGGATCCATGTGGGACATTGTTGGGGATGTAAGGAAGAGACGCATGCGTAGTAAGGAAAAAAACCAGACAGGAAGTAGGAATGGCTGTACCCTATTCCCTTAGGAGAAACAAGGAGTCTCTGGGAATGTTTTGTAGAGGTTCTACTACGATCCATATGGGAGACACACGCATGCGTCGTAAACTTGCGTGAGAGAGAAAAAATGTGGCGGTACAGGAGGAATGTGTGACAATATATATGCAAACGTTTTGTATACCCTATCCTTATGGGACAAAAATCTCTAGAGACGCATGCGTAAGGTAAAGTATCGCGGGCGTCATGATAGAAAGGTACGTCATGTAAGTTTTCACCCAATTAGTGTTGTCACAAAAAACCTCGTGCTCCGACATGGAAGTTAAAAGTATTGTATTTATTTGCGTGTTTGTTCCTCTGGCCATGTTACTGCTATGGTTGGCTCTATGGCTTATGTTGCGCAGGGCTTTTCATTCGCAAAGAGTGGTGAGACGTGTTTATCTGGATCAGCATATTCAAGGTGGGAGAATAATTTTCAAAACAGGATTCGTTGCGAGTCTTTGACCAGGAATTTTCTTTTTTTAGTGCGTGGAACGGAAATCGATGAGGAATTTAGTACAGTCATCTTATCTGAAGATAGTCTTGAAGAGGTAAGATGTATTTGAGTAAGGTAGTTTTTTTCATCGCCGTAAAAATATTAACGATCGGATTTTGTTTTTTATAGTGAGATGAAGCCGCGGATTCTATTTCGTTCTTGTGTTTTTCAGAAAAATTGTATCTGTGCGATGTTGTGTGAAATAAAAAAAACAAAGTTTCATTCAAGAAAAGTGTGTCTTCATTCAAGAAAATTTTTTTTAGCGAATACGCTCAGCTCGTGGAGGGAGAAAATTATTTATCTGCGAAAAGATCTAAAACCAACCATGGAATTCCCTAGGATGTTAGAGGGTTTTCCCAAAAAAAATTTCAATGGGTTTTTTAAAAAAAACATGACAAAAAAGATTGGAGATGAAAAAATTTTTTTAAAAAATCATCTCCTAATTTCTGGTATCTTTCTCTGTATACATTTTGTAAACCATATGATAAAACCCATGTCCATATACTTTTTGTACACCCTATGATAAAAAATGATCATCTTTCTATATACATGTAAAAAAAGTTCTATGTACCATTGTCCTTAGGAAAAAAAGTGTCATCACACATGTGAGTTAATCCTTTGTACAATCCATTATCCCAGGGATTGCAGGAAATGCTGGTCAGATAAATTAACAGGGTTGAAATGTAATGAAATGTAAAGCGCATGGATGTGTTCTTCATATTTTGTTTTAGTCTGAGAGTAGTCCTTTTTAAGTTTCTTAATTCGCTTTTCTACTCGTTTACGATTCTTTTTCTTAAAACTCCGTGTCTTGATGAAAATGAGCTTAGAGATGACATGACACTATTTTTAATGAGCCATACCCATAGGGGAATGATTTTAAGGTATTATAGTCAATAACCCTCTTGTCAAAGACAAGTTTGTATGTCTTGCTTTGGGGTATGGTTTTTATTTTTTTATCTTTTGGACATCTCAAAATTTTGTGAGGGTTGTCCAAAGTTAGTGTCGTTTCCTCCTCCTCTGGATCCAAAACCACATCCATTACCAAATCCCGCATAGAATTGAAGTTGAGGACGCTCTGGCCACGTACATTGAGCGTGAACCCTCGGACCTTACAGCACTGCCTGCCATTCTTGGTGACGAAGGAATAGGATTTAAGGCCGCTAGTAATGAATTCCTCAATATGATCGTCAGGATCCAATTCATTACTGAACTGCCCTAAATACTTTCCTGTGGGGATAGGTGTTTCCCCAGGCTTGCAGGTGTAGATCACGCTGTCCGTGTCCATGTAGAGGACACGCTCGTTGAGGATGTCCAGGGCGTCGTACAGCTTGAGGCGGGCGTAGCTGGTGGTGAAACAGGCCACGAAGATGTTTGTGATGGTCTGGACGGGGATCTGATCCTCCTGGTAGGAGTGAAACACCTCCACCATTTCCTCGTTCACGATCTCTATCCTGTGTATTACAGTAGAGTCGTTCATAATGAGTTCAAAGAACTCAGAGGGTTTTGTAAAGGTGCTCACTTGCGTCTGATTAGGGCGTTGACCAAACTTGCCCCAGAAGGAGTTAAGCATCAGCTTGGCCGGCGAGCGTCTACCAGGGTTCATCTCGATCTTGGAGGGATCCAACCTGATTCCGTGTTCTGCCTCGTACTCGGCCACGTGTCTGGCTTTCTCCTCCTCAGTGCGGACATCTGAAGGCCACCCTGAAGCCTCCTCCTTCGTTTTCATGAAGGTATGGATGAATTTTTTGAACAAATCTTTCGATTTATTCTCAAAATGCCATACTTCAAAGATCTTAAGGACCTGATAGCCCTTTTCTATGGCTTTGGTGAGCTCCAGGGTAGTCCAGGTACCTGTAAGGGCCGTTCTTCTGAGGAATGAGGACAGCAGGTGGTACGATGCGTAGCACAGGTGCGGCAGAGAGGGAACAACAGTTTGGATTCCACTCTGTAGGGCACGACGGGGTGGTACAGCCGAACAATTGGCACTGAGAAGCCTGTGATAGCCTGCCATGTCTAGTTGTCCATTGTTTTCATTTAGTTCTAGGGCTTGATACGGGTACTCTTCTCCTTCCACAATCTGTTTGATACTAGTGACTTCAAATTTGGGAAAATTGAAAGGATTGTGTGCGTAATTGCCTGAGAAAGCGTCTTGATAGACCAATCCTACCACCACACGGTCTGGGACTCTTCCACTGAACACATCTGTGGCTGCAAAGGTCATGTGATTGTTTTGCAAGGTATAGGTCCTGACTTCCGATCGGACGGTGGGATAAAATACTTCTCTGTTGTCTTTGAGTCTGGCTACAGCGATTTCATTGTAGATGTCCGACCTGACTTTGACCATGCATGCATAGAATTTCATTTTCAAATCACCGGCTTGTAACCGAATGTTGAATGTTGTAAACCTCATTTTCAGATCGACTCCAGGTATCAACAATCGACCCGTATTGAACAAATCCGCATGCGGCATGCCAAACAACTGGATGGTTTTTCCATCGACGGTTCTGTCTTTCATGTCCAAGAGCCCATTGACGGCTTTTTTTCGTTCTGCCGATAACGCTTTGTAGTCGTCATGAGGTGTGTCTCTATCGATTTGGTTGGCCGTCAGATCGTTCCCTGGATAGTTTAGAGCTGAGTAATACCCTTGAGGTCTGAGAACCGTCTCTTCATCTTCTTTCCCATAATTGAGGATGGTTTCCAAATAGGCTTTGTAAGCGTAAGTGTCTGTTTGCTGGGTGGTGAGAGTCCCGTTCACATGGATGGAAGGTTGCTTGATGATGGTGTGAAAGGCATTGGGGGCTAACCATCGTTGCGAAGCAGCTACCACATTGGTTCCGTCGGTTTTTTTTAGAATCAAATCCATACGGAAATAACTTCGACTAAAATCGATGTATTCACGGCTGCCAGGTATGACAAATTCTATAGGGGTAATACTTTCACTGGTCGGGTTGATTTCCACCATACGGTATCCATTGTAAGTGACGTTGGTAGGTGGTACGATAAAAAGATCCATGGCACTGTCTTGGACCTCCGTCGATCGGACGTGGGCCCTACTGCCCTCGTTTCCTCCGAACAAGACGCTCATCTTTTAGGAACTGATGAAAAAGTGTGCGTTAAAAAGCTTTTTATAGGTCTCGGAGGTGTGTCCTTTTTTTCTATCGATACTTATACTTTTTCTTCAGCTGTACGCCCAGGAGTTTTAAGAGATTCTTGCCCAGGAATTTTCCAAGGTGTAATCCTGTACCAAGAGTAGCCGCTTGCGGAGCCTTGGCCGCTTAAAATTTTCCCATACCTCCTCCACGTTGCTTTTTTTTTAAACCTTTTAAGCCAACCGCTAAGTTTTCTACCCACGTTTCGTCCACTTTTCATAGCTAAGTAAGCATTTAGAGCGCCACCTCTCTGATTTTTTTGACGACGACGACGTTGAGGTCTGGACATATCGGCTAATCTCCATAGGTACCCTTGATTTTTAAAAGGATTGGAAGCTCTCTGAATAGGAAGTTCATCCATCTCTTGTGTTGTGTATTCCATGACACAAATGTCAAGTCTTTTTATATCTTTTTTTTAATCCTTTCTACGTCGTCGTCGTCGTCGTCGTCGTCGTCGTCGTCGTCGTCGTCGTCGTCGTCGTCGTCGTCGTCGTCGTCGTCGTCGTCGTCGTCGTCGTCGTCGTCGTCGTCGTCGTCGTCGTCGTCGTCGTCGTCGTCGTCGTCGTCGTCGTCGTCGTCGTCGTCGTCGTCGTCGTCGTCGTCGTCGTCGTCGTCGTCGTCGTCGTCGTCGTCGTCGTCGTCGTCGTCGTCGTCGTCGTCGTCGTCGTCGTCGTCGTCGTCGTCGTCGTCGTCGTCGTCGTCGTCGTCGTCGTCGTCGTCGTCGTCGTCGTCGTCGTCGTCGTCGTCGTCGTCGTCGTCGTCGTCGTCGTCGTCGTCGTCGTCGTCGTCGTCGTCGTCGTCGTCGTCGTCGTCGTCGTCGTCGTCGTCGTCGTCGTCGTCGTCGTCGTCGTCGTCGTCGTCGTCGTCGTCGTCGTCGTCGTCGTCGTCGTCGTCGTCGTCGTCGTCGTCGTCGTCGTCGTCGTCGTCGTCGTCGTCGTCGTCGTCGTCGTCGTCGTCGTCGTCGTCGTCGTCGTCGTCGTCGTCGTCGTCGTCGTCGTCGTCGTCGTCGTCGTCGTCGTCGTCGTCGTCGTCGTCGTCGTCGTCGTCGTCGTCGTCGTCGTCGTCGTCGTCGTCGTCGTCGTCGTCGTCGTCGTCGTCGTCGTCGTCGTCGTCGTCTTCTTCTTCTTCTTCTTCTTCTTCTTCTTCTTCTTCTTCTTCGTAAGAACAATCCTTTTCCTTTCTGTGACTTCTTTTCCCATAAGTACGCACCAGGCATGAAGGTAGAAGAACCAAGAAAGGGTACTAAGGGAGAAGTGACACGTCCTCCTTTCTGTCTCATCCTTGGAGTGTTCAGTAACTAAAAATATCGCTCAACTTTTTTTTCCTTCTTTTTATACCTGGAGGGTTTTCTTTCTTTTTACGTTTTCCTCCCGTGAGAGCCCTTATCGCCATATTCTTAGCTTTTCTCTTTCCGTAGTTTAGGACAGGTTTGGCAATCAACGATTTAACGATAGGTCCCATATCTCCACGTAGCGCTGCACTGGCCATTTTTCCCATACCGCGCAACACATCACCCAGACCACGCCCGAGTTGTACTCCCGGTCTATAATATCGTAGTCTTCCTCCTTGCATGTTTTGCTTGGTAAGAAAAAAATGATTAAAAAATGAATTCACCACACGCATATTTATAGTCAGGAGGGTAAAAAAAAAAATTCTTTTCTTTCTTAGAGGACCGTGGCTCGTTTTCTAAAACATAAGGTGACCGCGGTTTCATCCTTGGTATTTGAGAACTCGGTTTGAGTACCGTCGGTTTCACTGATGCCTATTTCCAAAGTATCAAATTTATTCTTACGAATGGGTATAAACTGTAAATGATGAGGTTCAAAAGTACTTTTGGACCCATTGTAGATGACTTCTCTCAGTAAATCCGTTTCTGAACCACCCATGATTTGTGTTTGTACCAGATCCGAATAGACGTACAAGGGTAGTTCTTGATGGGATTGACTGGCCTTGACCTGACCTGTATGCTTTTGACACAATCTATAGATGAACCAATTGACGGCACACTGTAGACGTAAGAATTTGGATTTGCTAGAATTCCCTTCCGGTTTAAATTGAAACGTTTTGGAATCCACGATTTCCCAGACTCTTTGCACATCTCCATGATAATTCACTTCACTGATAGGATCTCTAAAATGTTCAAAAGTCAATAGACTGGTTAACTCGTATCCTTTTTGATGCGACAGTACTCCTTCTTTGGGAACGACCAATTGGAAGGCTTTCGCGACATCCAGATGAATATAGAAGTCGTTTTCAATTCCAGCTATGTAGTTCCCCTCGATGCCACTGTTGTCTATGCATAAACGGTAGGAACCACACCCCACATTCTCCCAGAAGAATACAGGCCATTTAGGATGTTTCTTCTGATAAGCTCTATCTTCGACGATGTAATTCTTCATTTTAAGAGGTAATCGACAGTCCAGTCTGCGGTTAAGCAAAGAAAGCATCCTATTCCAGAAATCACCTCCGTGTATGGGTAGGACCTGTGAAAGTTCATATTTCAGAACGGATCCTCTCAACCAGTAGGACTTGCTCCCAATTTCCAAATTGTTGTGGTTTCTCACCCCATCCATTTCGAGTTCCATACCGCATAAGAAATCCACTTCTGCTAACTTTTGAAAATCGACATTCTTGTGAACTACCGTATCCGTCGTAGACGGGAACGAAATGCTCGATAAAGCCACTTCCCATTCACTCTTGGGTTGGTAGATCTCTTTGGCTAACCTGACTTTGAATTTACCGGGAGAGTTCTCCGGGTAAATGTGAGAACTAGCCGTACTCGGTAGAGATAGATAGAACACGTCGCTCATGTTTTTTTTCTGGAATCCCAGAGGAGTACATTCACTTAAATGCGATTGCTGAGTGGGTTCTGTGGATCCTACCGACGAGCCATCGGTTTCACTGATTCCCACTTCGACACTGTCAAAGACATTTTTACGTACGGGTAAATACTGTAAATGTAGTGGCTCGAATAAATATTTCCCTTTCTCGTTATTGGTGAACGAGACTTCTCTCAATAAATCTGTTTCCTTACCACCCACGATCTGAGTCTGTGTCAAATCTGTATAGACGAACAAGGTGCGTTTAGGATCGGCATAGGTGTGATAGATTTTCTCATCCAAGCCTGAAAAATACCAGTTGACATAGGAATAGAAACGCACGTAACGACCCACGACTACATCCCATTTAATATCCACCACTTTCCATAGATCGTCCGAGGATTTCCACATATTCAAATTGGGATCTCTAAAATGTTCTATTCGCACACTGCTGGACAAACACGTGATTTTAGAGCCATCGCTTTTTGTTTTTTCTTCTACCAAGTGGAACTTTTTAGCCAACTCCAGTTCAATGTCTACGTGGTTACTACCAAACCAACTTTTCCTCAAGGCTTCTAACGTACGTTTATCTGCTGGTGCAGGTGGAGCTAAATAATCAGGGTCGAAGACGTCCATGTAATGTACATGTTCGTTGTTGATCTTTAAATCGTATCTGTCTGCATTCTGTACCCATTCGAAATGAGGAAATTTACCTTTTCCTTTGCTATCTGTCCATCCATCAAACCTCCTGCCTCGATTATGTAGATAGCCTGAGCCACGGTCATAGTAATCCTTCATTTCTTGGTATAGTTGATTCATGACTAAAGTGATAAAGCGCGACCAGATTTCATACCCGCTTCGTACGGTGGTAGGGAATGGCGTACAATCAGCCTTTTGCAGGTCCACCACGGCGTTACAAAGTGCATTATGCCAATATTGAGTAGCTCCTTTCTTGTCTGTCACTATCTGCCATCTATTATTTATCCATCTTCTCACGGGTATGCGGTCTCCTTTTTCGTCAGTCACCTTAGTGGCTATGTTCGATCGAACCAGGATAGGTACTCGGGCGTCTATGAAATCGTCCACTTGAGGTACCATATCCGGAAAGGAAATACTAGCCAAGGCCACCTCCCAATCGTTTTCCGGTAGAAAAATGTTTCTGGGTAATTTGACCTTGTAGTGACCCGGTTTATTTTCCGGATAAAACTGGGTACTGGCATTGCTCGGTAATGTCAAGTAGAAATTCATGACGAGGTGGACACATTTAAAAAAGTATAGGCCATACGGGTTTTTATTTATAGGAGACGCTTTCTGAAACATAAAGTGACTACCGTGTTTTGGTGTGAATTTCCTACAAACTCGGTTTGGGTACCATCCGCTTCACTGATGCCTATTTCTATGGTATCAAAGACCTTTTTTCTAACAGGAATAAACTGTAAATTCTGAGGTTCGTAACTGTTCTTGAGGACACCCCCTTGCGCGGAACCGTCGTGTTCCACTTCTCTCAGGAAATCCGTTTCTGATCTCCCCATAAACTGCGTCTGCACCAGATCCGATATCATTTATGCAGACAACCACTCGCCACCAAACCTACCTGTAGCAGTAATAGTTCAGTTTGACCATTACACAGGACCATCATTTATTGACACTTTACCAAAATGTGTTCCAATTCCTCCTGTTACTATTACTTCTAAGTCCCTCGAAACATTTCAGGAAAGACAGCAATTACCATTTGAGCTTGCAAGGGCAATAACAATACATAAAAGCCAATGACTAACTCTTCTAAAAGCATGGATCGATATTAGACCAAGTGAAAAAGCACCAGGAATTACATATGTTGCCATAAGCAGAGTTCGATCACTCAATTCTTGCATAATCGAGCCAATGACATTTGAGCGCTTAACAAGTATTAAAAAATCTTCTCAATTTCAATTTAGGCTAATGGAAGAAAATCGCTTGGATAAATTAGCAGAAGATACAAAAACTCTTTTTACAAAGACGTAATTTATATTTCTTGTGTTCTTTTAAACCAACAACATAACCTTATTACAGTATGGAAATAAAGAATTTGTACAAAAGTTACATCAAGGATTTCACATAGTGGCCATAAGTAGAGCTTTCCACTTCAGAAAATGTCCGTTAGGACCTTCAATTGTATTAAATTTTGAAGTGTTTTTATTTATTTATTTTTATTATAACAACAATACATCATTGGCATAATTCTGTTGTAAGTTAAATTCCTAAATTATCAAAACAATACTTATCATTCTAGAATTCATTGGATAAAACTTCTAGTTAACTAACACATCCTTTTCTCTATCAGGAAATACTGTAATTCAAAGTACAAACAAAATGTCTTCACCGTCAAGCCCTTTAAAACGTAAAGGTATGTATATCTATAGCATTTCACTTACTTAAAATTCATTTCATACCATGGCTGCCTTAATCTAACCAATCCTGAAATATTTTCTCATGAAAGCAATGCGGATCAAATATATTATTATGGTAACCTCCTGTTCTTGAATTCTTATGATATCTATAAACAGCTAAAAACGACTACAGTAATCGATTTCTTCATAAAATCCAAACAGTTTATTTCTACCTTCATTTTTTTTCAGAAAGCGACCCAGGATTTATTTCAAACGTCTCTCCAATGAAGAAAGCAAAAAAAGGAACGCAATATTATCATTGCACCCTTCAGACCTCGCCCACTAAAGCTTGGAGAGTAGTAGGATTCGATCAGGCAACGCATACTCAATGTCAACATTACGAGAAAACTGGCAATCCCGTGAAACTACTGAATGTCAAGGAGGACAATGGGCAATTTCTTGTAAATCAAACCACAACTTTGCTACAAATGACCAACAGCGATGTAACTTTCACAAGTACCCCCTCATTGTCTTTGTCAGATAATGCCAAACAAAGTAGCCCCGCAGTAGCTTCAAACATCACGTTGAATCAGCTGCCAACACTTACAAGAAATCAGAAAGTTAATGTCACCGGAATCCTAACTCTTGGCCAAACGCCGGCAAAAGAAGTGAAAAAAGAAATAGTGAGAATGGAAAGGTCAAGGAGGATTGCGTTATCGAAGATGCAACCGGTAACGCAATCCTCCACATATGGGATGACCTCATAGACAAGGTCCAGAACTCGAAAAGTTACACTTTCAAGAACCTCTGCGTGAAAAACTATTCAGGAAATAATATGCTCGGAACCACAGCATGGACAACCTTTGATGAAGTCCAAAAAGAACTCAAACAAGTCAAAGGACCAGATCTTTTAGAAAACAAGGAGAAAAAAGTTACAGTCCAAGAATTTAAATTTGTCGACAAACTAAACATTT
This sequence comes from Pocillopora damicornis, assembly GCF_964200805.1. Classification (NCBI taxonomy): domain Eukaryota; kingdom Metazoa; phylum Cnidaria; class Anthozoa; order Scleractinia; family Pocilloporidae; genus Pocillopora; species Pocillopora damicornis. The sequence goes on from NC_142678.1 coordinate 8,495,644, forward strand.
ATTTCCAATGTCAAATAAAGGCTTGCAACAAAAAAATGCCATACGACATCAATGCAAACATCATTAAATGCCCATCATGTGGTGCAACCCAAAAGACGAAAGCATCGAAGAAAGCCATGTCTGCAAGACTATGTGCCGATGTGGATGGAAGGGAAACCTGGTTCACTGCATTCACAGATGTCTTGAAAAGCCTCATCGACAACAAGCAAGAATCGAATCTAACGTCTGATAAAATATCAGAAGCACTGCTTTCAGCAGAAAATGTCACAATGTTAGTGGATGGATCATCTAATTATGTGAAAAACATTCTGAAGCCTGAATAACTTGAATGAACATAACAAAAACTAACAATTATGATACAAATGTGACTGCTAAAAGACAGTCTTCATACAAATAAACATTTCTTAATCAGTTATAGCTTCAGTTTTAACATGAACGTGAAGTTAATCATACAAGTCACACTGCTAAAAAAAAACTAACAATTAGCATTCCTTAATTATGTTGTAGTTACAGTTTCAACATGACAATTTAGTGCATGTGTTTTCATTGATGTACGGAAAAAATATTAATTATGTTGTAGTTACAGTTTCAACATGACAATTTAGTGCATGTGTTTTCATTGATCTAGGGAAAAAATATTAATTATGTTATAGTTACAGTTTCAACATGAACATTTTAGTGCATGAATGTGCTTTCATTGATCTATTTAGAAAAGTTACATACAAATGTGACTAACAAAATATGTCGTAACAACTACAACATTGTATTTGTAAATTACTTTGCATTCCAGTTTTTAAATGAACATTTAATGAATGTCCTTTCACTCATCTATGCAAAAATAGTTATATACAATACAGTCATTTCGTTTCAGTTTTATTAACAAATAGTTTGTGTTTTTAACAGATATAATTCAAAACAATATTGATACATTTCTCTTTCCATTACAATTTCAAATAAATCATTGTTCCATTACATCAAATGACCTTGACTCAATCAATATGTCCATTTTATAATCAACAGTGTTTTTATTTACAACGTGAAAAAACAACCATTTTGTCAAACCCAACACAAAATAGAACTGGTGTATAATCAAACTGGTGTTACTGTTTCACAAGGTCAGTAAAACCACTCTTAGGTCCCTTTGTCTCGTTTATAGGAAAACACTCACCAATACTATGCAACCCTTTATTGCGCTGCAAATATAAATGCCCAAAATGGAAAAAGAACACAACGCCACTGTTTTACAATGAAATAGTTAACCTCAGTGAAACAAATCATGCATAGCCCTCGCACGCACTTCCTAACCTGTGATTATTACTAGTAATAAATAATACTCTGGATACGGTAATCTCTGAAGAAAAAAAAATTGTTTCCTTTAGTGTTTTTTTGGGAAATGTAAGACACGTTACCCTTACCCTCACCCTCGGCATATTACCATATTACATATTTAATAATATACATGGGAAAATTACTCAGTTCTGATTGGTTAAGATAAATGCAGTTTTCAGGTAATTCAGTGCAGAAGAGAGTTAGTTCAGTGCAGAAGATGGTTAATTCAGTGCAAAGAAAGAAACAAATCAGACATTCTGATTAGTCAATAATCAAAGAAACTCACAGATAGCAAATCAAATGCGAGCCTTGGATGTCGCAACAAAATTTGAAAATTTGAAAATTTGCGAGCGAAACAATGGCCGGCGTTTTAAGTAGGTTTTCTTTCGCCACCGCAGCTGAAAAACAGCTTAAACAATGAAAACACTGTAAAAGGCGCTGCTTTTTGGTTGTCGGTTTGGAAAAAGTGGTGTTTAGAGAAGGGAATTGCCGAGGAAATCGAAAATTACGAGCCGACCCGGCTTAACACTTTGCTCGAGCGATCCAATGCCGAAACTAAAAACAAACATGGTTAAACCTCGGAAACGACGATTCCATTTCATCAAAAGTGATTCGGACACAGACTGAACAATTCCTTGAACTATTTAGCCGGACTTTGAACTTTTTTGCACCTTAAAGATGCGAAGATATCATTGCATATTATTGTTTTGATCGTACGCAGTTGTTTTGACCGAACGCGCGGTTTGAATAAATTATTTTTTGCACTTGATGCGCGCGCTTTGCTTATGTTTAATTATGATAGACCATCTCGTACTTTTCCATGTATATTATTAACACCTAATCACATGACTTTTCTCGTGCAATTTGGAATAAACATGTACTTGTTAATTTTTTCAAAGACCACAAAAGAAATGATACGAGGTCTGGGACTCACCGTGACAGAACTGATGCTCGCGCGAATGACAGCAATCAGATATGCGGGAAAGAAAGACAAGCCCGCACGTCTCGTGGAAATGATGGTTCGCTTTGGAGTTGACTTCCTGACCATGACGCCCCTGGAAGCCAAACAGACAAAGGGGCTCAGAATGGCCAGCTCTTCCCACTGGGATCTCGTGATAGCCTCTGCTCCAGGTGACGGGGAGGACAGCAGTTCCGATGAGTCAGAACTCTCCGTCGGGTGGGATGCTGAAGAGGAGCTGGACCCACTTCCCTCCCGAGGAACCCCAGAGTACACTGAAACCGTGACCAGGCACATAGAAAATCTGCTGCAGTGCTACGTGTCTGTGCAGACAACGACTCAGGTAGGGTCTCTCCTGTGGTTAAGAACGAATCAGTCAGTCATTACACGAGCTTAGTGCCCATTACTCCAAATGACCATAATACACGCATTTAAAGATCCTCTTCATCAGGCAGGACCTTGTTTTAGATGACCAACTAGATATATCTCACCCTTTTGTAACAGGCACTGCAAGTCACAGCTGCGGAAGCGACACTGACACGAAGATCCAGTGGCAGCTCCGGCGTGGTCAGACAAAGAAAGCAGACAACTCCCAGACGTGCCAGGACCGGACCATCCCAGGTGTCCGCAGAAGGGCCAGTAGCTGACGAGCAAAGACCAAGGGACAAGAAGCGCGACAGGAAGTACCACCAGACCCCTGGCAGCGTCTGCTAGCACTGCCGGGAATCATAGCCACACGCATACCCAACAGAGAGTCTTTGGACAGGCTGCAAAAGTTCCTGCAAGAAAACCAACCTTGCAACCCACCACAGGTGAACTGAAATTTAAAAAATAAAGAACTGCACATTGATTGACAAAATGATTTGATAGGTGCTAACTTCAAAAATATTAGATTGGCATTTGCTGGTGGCATACACAATTTTTCACTTGCAGCCTATTTCCTCTGAGAGCAAGTCATCTCGAGGTGTATTTATAACTGGTCACGGTTAAAGTTGGGTCCAAATTTTTCTTACCTAGGCTGATTTTGGATTTCTTCTTATTGTTACTGTGATGATTATATTTTCTAAGTTTTTTTTTCTTTTCATGGCCCTTATGGGGAATTGGATTAGTGACCTTGAAATTCCCCATTCTGAATAGTTGAGGCCAGGAGACAGAGGAAATTGAGACTCAATCTTTGTCAAAAAATTTTAACCTAAATTTAATTTTGACCTGTTAGAGGGGCAGGGGGAAATTGAGAATGAACCAATTGAAGGTTAAAAAATTTTCACCCGATTACCTATACAAATTGTGCAGTCATTATTTTACAGCAGTCGACGTCGGGTGTTTTGCCCAATCTTACGAAATAATTTCGTTTTTCACCCTCCGAAGATGGTACAGTACTAGATGTTTCGTTTGAGATTTATCAGCACTTGTCAAGGCACAATGTGGTCGGTTTTCCAGGTATGACCAATTACCCTGACAACAGAGGCTTTTACCGGAAAACCGCATGCCGCATCGACACCAGAGTTTTCTTTTCCAGAGATGTTTCTCCTGCACGAACATGCTAGTCTGCTTGCGAAAGTTGTAATGTTTGAAATTATATTCTCAATCTAACAACAGTTATTGGGTGAAGGTACAGTATTCTTGTTTAAAGCATCTGGTTTTTTAATCCGAAACGAGTCTGAAACGTAGGTATGTAGTTCCAATTCCAGAATAGGTCGCACGCCGGTTAGCGCTTGAGGCCACACAATAAAGGCAATTATTGTGCAGTCAATATTTTACAGCAGTCGGGTGATCTGCCAAATTTTACATCAGTGGGGTGATTTGCCAAATTTTACAGAATAATTTCTTTTTTCGCCCACCGAAATGGTGTAGTAATCTGTTCTTTCTTTCAATCTACTAAGCAGTTAACTAGGATGTCACGCAACGCTTCCCCAAAGACATGCCCGAAAAATTCTGGGTAGAATACTAGCATTCCCGGTGTTATTATTAACTATTACTTAATTATTAATTTATTTTTCTATTTCATTTTAAACTTTAATATTTATTTACATTTCTTATTTTATTTATAGTTATATTTCTTAATTTACTATATTTTCTATTTTAATATTTTTTTTTTAATATTTCGTATTTCATTATTGATTTATTATTTTTAGTTTTTTTGGACCCTCGACACATTACCCTCATCCTCGACATGTAACCCTCGACCCTCGACCAAAAGGCAGACTCAAAAAAATAACAACTTTAATCACTATAGGCATGTTTCAAGGATTTCAAATTGTAATTAGACTAACTAAAATAAAACGTTATTGCTATCGTATCAATTGCGTGTTCTTTTCCTTTTAAAGAGCTAAAGTTTGAAGTCACCATATTCAACATTCAAAGCTTCTACCCTTCCGCATCTGAAGAACTACTAATCAACGTTATCCACTTCACTGAGAGACACAACAAAATCACCAATCCAGACATCAATATTACCATGCACTCCAGAAAATCAATTCTACTCCACAACAGATCAACCTGGGTGAAAAAAGATGATGGTATGTTTGATGTAAAAACAAGAAGCTTAGAAGGCACAGAAGTATGCGAACTAGATGGACATTTTATCTCGAACAACCTTTCAAACAAATACAGAACAAACAACATCAGATTCTACAGGGATGACGGACTCGCCACTTTCAAGAACACAGAAAGGACAAGGAGAGAAATAACAAGGCACTTCAAGGAACATGGACTAAAAATAACAATTCAAAGCAACTTAAAATCACTTGACTACCTCAATATCACAGTCAACTTGACAAATTGACTCTTCCAACCATACAGAAAACCAAACGACGAGCCGCTGTACATCAATCAACACAAAATCCAACCACCCATAAGAACTTCACTTCGATTTAGGTGTCTCATTCAGAAATGGGTATTGCCGCCGGATTTTATGCGAAGAAGGCTCGATTTATTCCTTTAGTAATTCACTTCAGGGGTCACGTAGAACCACCGAAAACATAATGACTAAGTTGGGGATTTGTTCATTCTGAAAAAGGCGAGATCTTCTGAAGAAAGACTCGAAGGAATGAAACAATACACAATAACGCAACCCCATGCACCAACGTCTACAAGTGTATCCATTTCGTTTTTATGAGTCAATGAATTCTAAAGAATGATTGAAGCCTTACCTTTCGCTAAATGTTCTCAAGAATCATTTGTATTTATTAACACAGAGCATTTTCAGAGCTTTAAAAGAAGACCTTGAACATGCATATTTGATTGTAGGCAAAAGTTCATCTTTTACTTCTTTTCATTGGTGTCTTAGTTTATGTACAGCCATCTTTAACCGACGTTCGAAATTTACAAAAGTCCGATCTAAGAAAATAAATTGCTTCGAGTCTGACAGCTCTTAACATGTTTACCAATCTGAATTCATCAGAAGCCTTTAAAAGCAACATTTAAGCTATTGTTTCCAGTTGAAAGAGTAAAATTTCAACAAATAAACTTTGATCATTTGGAGGGAAAACCAATCGAATAATTTTGTTTTGGAACGCTTCTCCAACAGAATATGACGCAGAGAGCGCGTGGAAGAAACGGAAACTGGATTTTCAATAAAGTTCACGGAAAACGCGAAAGGAAATTTCGCCTACTTTTCTTCTTATCCAATAGATCCAACAAAGAGATGAGACAAATATAAATATTACAGACAATCACAAAATACTCAAGAATTGTCAATTGCCGTTGAATGAGAGTTTACTATCACACACTACACCCAGATCCTTAACAGAGTCGAAGGGTGAAAGTTCTTTACCCAGGAGGGTGAGACGAAAAGCCTGAAGCTTCGATATCATTTACCGGCTTCCATATACTATCAACACATGTCATCCAAGGGTGTTCCAATTTCTATAGCGGTCTTACATTTCCAGGTGAAATCCGACGAGAGCTCCACTGATTCAGAAATGAACCTACTGAATAGAATGAAAATATGAATACTTAACAACCCACGAATCATGGGTACACACTTAACTTGAAATGAAGTTGTAATGCCACCCACTATCATCAAGCAAATACCTGCAGCCATATATAACAGATTACTAGCCTTATGATCCAACAAGTACTATCCAGAAAGTACAATCACAAAGAAGTTTCCGATTGACAATGCCTTGATGAAAACCTTGTATATCAATATTCTGTTCTTTGTCAACATTGTCAGTGATCCAAACCATAAATTGAAGACACTCCTTCCACCAGACCATGACAACTCACGCTATAACCTAAGAAGAGCGCCTTTTTAACATGCCAAAGTTTTGAAGGAACACAACAAGTAGTACTTTTGTATATGCGATGTCGAAACAGTCTGGGCTATAGTTTTATCCCACTTATATTCATGCTTTATATTTTAACATATTTCAATATGAATATGTCATAGAGAATTTTTTAATATTATCTTAAAAATCAGTTTTCGATTTATTTTCTAGGATTCATTCGTAATTTTCAAGTATTGTTAAGTTTTTGTAAATAATTCCGTAATTCAACCTTTTGGCTACGATCCAGTTTTAATAAAATATCTATCTATCCATCTATCTATCTGACCACCAAAGGTAACCACACCATAGCAGTTGTGAAGGGTAAAGAGGAATACGAGACCCCAAAGTCCTCACTTTCATACGTGATCAGTGATGTTAACAGGCTACCAGATGATCCCCACATGATTATTGATGGGGAAAAAAGTCATGCTGCAATTTTACCTGGGAGGGGAGTTCAAGGTGAGACTTCACCTTAACCCTACAATAACTACAATTTTATTAATTTTTTTCGGGACAATTTCTTCGTATAGCAGTGGACATGAAAGGACTACCAATAATTTTATTTGGTGTAAAATTCACAAGAAACGACAGGTATTTTTTTCCCTTTTGTTTCCCAGACCCCACTACCTCTATGTGTATAGAGCTACATGTGTATCCAATTGTTAAGGAAACGTAAAATAGTTTGAGATGGCGGGGAGTTTGATACAACAGAATGTATTACAGAATGTTTGAACACCGGAGACATCACTGAAGATAGGAGATTCAGCTTCCCCAGGCCTTTGAGGACATATTAAATTGCTTTTATTATTTTCATCTAATTTAATTGTTTGATAAATTAAGTTCATTATGTTATGTAATTACTTTATTGGTATTTAGTTCTAATTATGTCTTTATTCTAAAAATCCCATTTGTATGTACTAAGTTGTAGCTCATCCAGACTGCCACATGCTGCAAACACTAGCATGCTAATCATGCTCTGTCAGTGGCTTTAACACCTACTCTTGCAAAAAGGTTGGGGAGATGTCTAGTGTAACCTGTCTAAGATAGCGAGTGTAATTGGCCCTCACACCGATCACTACAGCCAAATTCCAGCCCTAATGTTCATCTCTGTCGCAAGTGCATACCAGGCAGCAATAGCAAATGGCTGTGGTTTCTTCAGTCGGAAGATCCTCCCCAAAAACAAGAAATTGGTTGAAGTGTTCCTATAAGACGCAGCTTTTCAGCCAGACTGTGAACTTCAACTAGCACCTTCAAATATTTGAGTTCTCCAAAGAGAATGCTGCCACTGCCTGTGGTCTACTGATGCAAACCAGATGTCACAAGTTTATTGCTACCCTCTGCATTCTCAAAGAAATTTTCACACACTTTGCGGTCCTTAGCAAAACTCTTCAGCATGGAGAACCGAGTTCTGCTGCCCTACTGTCAGCTGTGTCATACTGCCTTGCTAAGCTTGATGACATCCTGAGAAGGAAGGCTGAAATTCTTGCGACCCCAAGTGATGACCTAGCGGAGAATGGAAAATTTGGCTTGGTTAGAGTCCAAATCACTGAAGCAAGTACTAACTTCCTTAGTAGTTTAATGAAACTTACGTGACAACGTTGAAAGAGAACATATTAACAAAATTCCCTTCCCTGCCAGTTGTTCAAGCCCCTTCCATCTATGATTTGCAACATCTCCCTGCAAAGGAAGTCACTGATTTGGAGAGCGACCGAGTGAACCATATAGCCACACTTGCAGACCACTTTGGTGCCAAAGATTACTTGGAAGTTAAAGCCCTTAAGTCTCAGTGGTAACACTTCGAGTTCAATGCACAAGATATGAAGACCGAATGCCTTATGACCACACCACAGCCAGAAATTACTCCAACTGAGTGGTTGCAAATCGAGTTGTTCAGCATTTCATCATTCAAAGAAATGTTTTCAAACCTGGTGAAGCTGTCTGCTATACCCCTGAGCCTGCCTGAGACTAATTCCTGGCCAGAAAGAGGCACAAGTGCATCAAAGAGGGTAAAGGCAAGGCTTTGCAATTCATTGAAAGACAGCATGCTTGACTCCTTGGCCTTTGTTACTGGCTTCTAGTCAAGTATTTATGTGTTACAGATGAACTCTTCCTTGTTACACCTGCTTTAAAACTTAATGACAGCCCTATCGGTTATCAGAGAGCAGAAGGTTCACATGCGAAGGACATTCCGAAATTTGCTACTGTAACTCCGTGATGCATTGTGTATATTATACAAACCTAGAAGTTGCCAACATCTATTATAATGCATTTATGTTACTTATAAAACCGATTGCACCATGCGTATGATAAACTAATGGTCTTCTGCATATCTGCCTGTTGCTGTTGTCAAATTCAATGATGACAATTGGTTCCAATAGCTCCTGTAACTACGTCTGTGCATGCTGGGAATTCAATAAAAGAAAGGCAACAGCCACCACTTAAACTTGCATGGGCACTGACTATTTATGAGAGCCAAGGATTAACTTTGCATATTTTGAAGTACTGTTTGATCAATTTTTTTATTGTATGGGATTGGTGTCAGCATGTAAAAATGATTTTATCACATAAACTGCGGTGTTATACAGGGATTTCCCGCCCTAAGAAAAACCGTAACAACACACGTGAAAAATATTGTATTTTTTCACGTGTGTTGATATAGCCAATCAGCTGCTGACACATCACTCTCCTTTGGTACCACTCGGTCAGGTTGATGAATGAACGGCAAAGCCTTCACGATTCCCAATACAAGTTGTCTGTCGGAGCTTTCTCAAGTTATGGCGGCTAAAACACTAAAAAATCCGTATCGCTGAAAGACAGTAAGGTTCAAACTTTTCTAGAAGGGAAGAAAACCAATACAGTAAAAGAAAAGCCGAAAGTTACGTATTCATTGGCTTTAGTGTTAGCATTTCTATCGGCTGAGAATGAAAATCGACCACTGAAGGATTTACCACTGGCCAGTTTTGGCCGTTTACCTAAAATGATTTCTTCTGTCGATAAGGACAAAGTCAACAAATGACAACTTTGTAAATTGAAAATTACGACCATATTCAGTCATCGAGTTAAACACTTGAAGAGAAATTTAATATCTACGCTCTATCTAATATCTATTTATGACATTACAATAATAATTTTGTTTCCTTCATTTATTGATGTAATGCAGACAATAGCATCTTCATAAAACACTCCTCAAGTTTTGATACTGAGTACTCTTTTAAAGATAATTTAATCTCAGGTTGTCTGACCACTGAATAACTTCTAGTGGACAGTTCAGACCGATGCTGTCAAAATATACAATCACGTCAGGCTTGATAGTCATAGCTACCCAGTGAGTTCCAGGTCTGATTTGGGTCATCAAGATTGATCACATGATAACCTTTTTTTAATTCATTCTTTAACTGATCTCTTGTAAAAACACAAGTGTATTTATTGATTCCGAAGTATTCTATCCAGCTGAAGATATCAAAGTTTGATACGGCAGTGTGAACAAATTAGACCCATCAAAGGAACCTGGAATCGAAAGTTATTTTTCAAGTTCCACTTGACCCAGGGAAATGAACTTGATAAAGCAGCCTGCCAGCAAAGACTTGACGGGGCCTCAATTTCTTCAGCCAAACAAATCCAACAAATTCAGCTGGTCACATCTACAGTAGACACAAAAGTTACGCTGGAAACTTTAGAACAAAAATTTCCTGAGTGCAAAAATGGCAACTGCTTTCATTTGCTTTACCATTGTAAAGAAATGAAGTACATGCTGAACGAGCCAGTTTTCATAAGCTTATTAAAAGGTGTGGCTTGACCATTATTTTTTTGAGTTAATGCGTTACAGCAAACAGCAGAAGTGAGTCCATTTTCCATTTCTAAGTAATTGTAAGCAGTTTCGTGCTGTCGACAAACATAAACCCACGTACAAAATATTATCTTACCTGCATGAAGACAAGTTAGAAAAAGAAAGATTAAAAATTTTCACGAAAACTACTTTTTCGTATCCAGCAATACCCAAGAGGATCCACCCATTCCAGCACTCATGGTTGTTATATTAAAATGACAATCACATTGTCTAGAATGAATCTACCGGCATCTGGTGGCTTGTTTATGTCGAAAATGAAGGGGTGTTCTGTGTTCTCTACTGTTCCCACAATACAACAAATCCAACTAATGGTGATCGCACTTGCAACTCTAAGCCACGTGTTCAAAACATTACGCAAGCTATACTAAAAGCAAACAGTGCAATACGTGACGCAGCCATCAACAAGGAGCACCTGCAAAGAGCGCCTCCATTCCATAAGGAGGTGCAAGAACACGATGCATTGTAAAATAACTTTTCTATGTTAGACTGGTTCACCAAAGAAGAAGTTGCTAACAAAAAGTAACACAACTGATTAAATTGTTAAAAAGTCAAACCGAGAAGCACATGAAGAAGGCAAAGAAAGCAGTTTTTAGTCTCCATATATTCAGTTTGGACTTCGAGACGAGCCAGAGTTATCATTTTTACTTTCGACATAACTGCTTTCAACTTCTAAAAAATTATGCAAGTTTTAAGATTGATCAAAACATAGCTGATGTTCATGCAAGCTTTGGCAATCAGATATGCCGGGAAACAGAGATAAGCCTGTGTCTCTAATCGAAATTATGATATGTACCCTTTGTTGACTTCCTCACCATAACGCCATTGGTACCGGAGAAAATAGAGGGGCTCACGCAGGCAAGTTCTTCACACTAGAGGCGTGTGCTAGCTTCTGCTTCAAACAACCGCTACAGCAGTTCAGTTGAATCGGAGCTTGCAGTTAGCTGGGATGCTGGAGACGAGAATCATCCACTTCCCTCACAAGGAACACCGGAATGCACTTTAACCGTGACCAGACATGAAAAAATCTGTTGCAGTACTATCTGTCTACGCAGACAACAACTCAGGTTGGGTCTCTCGTGTGATTAAGAGTAAGTTAGTCCATTAGCTTACAACCCATTGTTCCAGCCCATCTTTCTGTTGAGATATCTGGTCTATTTAAAATTTCACATATTTACTTATTTATTTATCTGTAAATTTTTCTGTAATAAAAGGGTTAGATAAATCTTGGTAGTGTAAGATATTTCAAAAGTTTCTCAAAAACTGTTGATAAATACTCAACGGTACTGCAGTAGTGCTACCTGAAGAAATTCATCCTTGTGACACTCATGACGAGTAGTTTTGCTCAATTTTATAACAGGATGATCAATGTGATATCGCCCCACCAAACGTTAACAATTAAAATAACATTGACATAATGATTAACAAAATGTCTACTTGTCCACCGCTATAATTTATTATTTCTAATAACCGCCACAACAAGGAAGAAGGTTAGTGTGTCCACAAAGATGAGAACATATTTAAAAAGTCTCCTTTAATTCTAGTGACCATGCAGCTTTGCTTTCCTAGCCTATCAACCACCCGCAGTAAAACATGAGTAACCTAAATGACTAAGAAATTAAGTGAAATCCAGAAGATATCGGACTTCTTTCCACTGAGGTCGAGTCATCAAGGTTCTGCATATTGCTTGTAAAATTCACAGATCTAATCTTTCTCTGTCAAATCGTAAGAATTAAAATGATGCCCTTCAAAATTTGCAGCCAATTAATTTGGTTACAGTATTCGAGAAATATTGAGGTAAAATAAAAAAAACAATTATTGGGGAGAAAACACTTCTTTACTATTATGCTTATTATCATCATCATCATCATCATCATCATTAATATCATTAGTATTATTTATTAATGTAGTTTGAACTTCCGGGTGAATGTTGTCCTGAGGAGGACTGTTGTCGGTAGTGGTGACTGACATTTCAACAACCTGAGTGGAAGTCATGATCAGAGTCAAGTTTGTCTTGACTCTGATGATGACTTCTGCTCAGGTTGTCAAAACGTCAGTCACCACTGTGGCAGCGCGCATTTCAAACCAGGGAATTGGAAGTGTGTCCCCTGGTGACCAAGAGAAACGATAGTAATGAATATGAATAATACAGCACTGTCATCAAAACATCTTTTAACGATTATTTCTTAAGAAACTTCTGGATGTAGTATGGTTACAGTATTTCATTGTATTACATGTCCTGAGCACTAACCCTTAACGAGAACAAAACACTTAGTACAAGAGGTAATCAACTACTGAGGAGTCTGAGAATAGTTTTACAAAACCGTCCCAAGTTTAATTTTTCTTTGGTTCTAGCAGAGTTATGTTTGACACTTTTTAAACTCCCAAAAAATAGGCAGATTCACAATGTTGAAGAAGTGAGACAAGATGAACCTCTAGGATCACTACTCTGTTGTTGGGACCGCCATTTTGAATTGCGTTCGTACTCGAGATATCGCAAATCGAGGATCGACTACTGCTGCAATTCAACTGCATGCTTAAACTATGAGTATCTACGATTGTGTGGGGACATAAACCCCAATCCAGGACCTGCTTCAAAAAAAGCTTAAACCAAGTGTTTGCTGTGCCTTAAGGCGACACATGAATTTGAAGCAGATAAGTGCTGTATTTGTGGCTTGCTATATCACAAGAGATACGGAGGAAATGCTAGTTAAACCATACTTGATGAGCATTTTTACACGTGTGTCAGCTGTTTGTTTCCTAAGCAGAATTTTCCTTTTCTGAATACTACAATCATAGATGAAAGTTCGCAAGAAAATCTCGTTTGCATAGATGACAGTGTGGTCGGAGACAAAACAGAATAAATGCACTTGAGACAGCTCAACAAGAGAATCCTAGTAACTTACTTCTGAGCCACTTAAACATCGACAGTATTCAGAACAACTTCGAAGAATTAAGGCACATAGTTGTAGAATCAAGAGTACAGATCATGGCAGTCAGTGAAACCAAAGTTGATGCTTCCTATCCCGACTCTCAATTTTATATACCTGGGTACCACCTACATCACTGAGACAGGAAGAAAGGTGGTGGCGGAGTCCTCATGCTTGTTTCATCGAAAATCAAGTAAAAAAGAATTAAGATTAACAAAAGATAAAAAACAATTCAAATTATAGCTCTTCAAATTGCATTGAAAACAAAAAACTTCATACTACTTGCTATCTTCGGCCCACCAAAGAAAGTTACTGCACACTACCAGCTATTTCTTCAAGAAAAATTAACTCACCTTTCTAACTGGGCTCTCCTCCAACATCAGTCTACTGCTATAGTCAGTAATCTTAACCTGAATAGGTTGAATACAGACAATGCAGAGGGAAAAACACTACTTAATCTCGAAATTGAAAAAGGACTTGAGTGCCTAATCAACTCACCAACTAGAGTTCAAATGCAACGAGCATGTGTAACAAAGAGTCTGATTGATGTCATCCTCACGAATCGACCAGAACTGTTCAGCAGTTGTGGAACGTACAATCCTGAAATGAGTGATCATGCACTAATTTATGGGTTTATAAAGGAAAAAGTGAAACCTCAAAAAGATAGGATTATTAGATCTAAGAGGAATTTTGACCAGCAACACCCCAAGGAGGACCTTTGTCATGTTCCATTGCATGTTGGCAACACTTTCGACACAGTTGATGATAAAGCTGGTTTCTAAGAAGCAATTATGGCTAGTATAGTGGACGAACATTTACCAGTGAAGAAAATGAGGGTTAGACCCCAAGATGTTCCATATATGTCTCATGAATGGAAAAATGCCATAAGAGCCAAAAGAGCTGCAAAAAAATAATCAAAAGTAGCAAACAGGGAAAGACTGGGAAAATAAAAGTTAACTGAGAAACGAAGTAACTAAACCTAGAAGAAAAGGAATTGGGAAATAATGGAAAACTAAGTCATCTCTCCTTAAATCCATACTAAGCCAGTTCTATAAAACATTCATGCCCTTTATAGATGCAAAGAAGAAAAATAATGACAACTATCAACTGAACATAATGATTGACGGAAGTATTTGCCATGATCAATCTAAGATTGCAAATTATTTCTGTTATTACTTTACCAATATTGCTGATGGCACAACAAACACTGATGGCACAACTAATGACTCTTTTGCTACACATGCAATCGTACAGAGTATCATTAACAACTCATCTGGCACTGATAACTTCCAGTTTCAGAGAGTAAGCAGAGTTAAAGTGGAAACCACTCTGCAAGTGACTGGGATGGCATCCTGGCAATGGCCCTAAAAATTGCCACAAGTGAGTTGTCGACATCACTGACTGCACTACATAATGTTTGTATCTCCAGTTGTGAATGGCCTTCAATGTGGGGGAGAGGTCGGTCCAGTCTTTAAGAACGATGACCTTCAACTAAGGGAGAACTATCGTCCAATACCTATGCAAGTTACAGTAAATTAGGTCTCTCAACATCTACTCAGTAAACAGATTTGAGAGTAAGTATAGTGATAAATAACTCTACCATGGTCTTTCGGCAAGATCCATCATGCCCAGAATACGATTTCAAGGGCTCATGGCCTTCTTGCATGTTGTAGATCCTACAACTGAGACCCCTGGTAACAAGTTACGTAAAAAAGAGTCCTTTGTTAACTATTTCAAATCTAGATGTGTTGCTTTGTACCAGCCCAGAAAACAGGTGGCCGTCGATGAGCGTATGGTCAGGTCGCGCCACTGGTCTGGCATCCGTCAGTGTATAAAGGACAAACCCATTAAGTGGGGAATTAAACGTTGGGTAATTGCCGATAGTTCAAATGGTTACACAGTAGATTTCAACATATACATCGGGAAAGATGCTTCAAGAGAGATCAGTAGATTTGGGCTTGGGCATGATGTTGTGGTAAGACTTATTAGTCCCTACTATAACCAAGGTTATCACTTGTTTATTGACAATTTTTATTCTTCAGTTTGTCTCATGAAGCATTTATTTCAGCATGGAGTCACAGCTACAGGTACCATTTTGCAAACCACGAAAGATATGCGAGAAAATTTCAAGAAAGGAAGTGAATGGGGAAAGGGCAAAGCCAGGGGTACTATGCGGTGGCAGAGGGATCCACCCTGCTTGGTCTTGCAGTGGGTTGACAGTAAAGTAGTCACTGCGATCACCACTACTAGTAATGCTAATGAATCTGCTCAAATAAAGCGTAGAGTAAAAAAATGATGACGGTGTATGGAACTCAGTAGATGTACGTCAGCCTCAGGTCTTTGCAATGTACAATCAGTATATGTATGCTATGTACCGATCTGACCAGATACTGGACACCCACAATGTGCAACGGAAATGCGCAAGGTGGTGGAAGACACTTTTTTATCACCGTATTGACATTGCTGTTGTCAAGAGTGTTATTCTTTTCAGAGAACACCAGCAGAACAATCCAGATAATCCTGCCCTCAAAAGGATATCAGAATATCCACAGGGTGACTTCAGGGAGGAGATTATCCGTGGAATCTGTGGCTTTCCTAACTATGACGACCCACCTGTGTCCACTTTAGGCAGACCCCCAAGGTCAGCTACCCAAACCAGCCAATTTGTGACAGAACACATTCCAGTTCAGGGTGAGCATAGGAGAAACTATGTGGTCTGCTACAAGGAAGATAGGGGTGAGGTAAGGTACAAACCTATTGAAGTGCACCGCAGTGTGAGGGAAAGTATGTGCATGTTGCTAAGCAGAGGAACTGCTTTCCAGTATTTCATAGTGCAGAGTATCACCTTCCTGATCCTTGAACTTTGATTTCCTGGTTGCTCTGAAACCCTCTGTAGTTTTATGTTGTGTTGTGCATGTAGATAGGAGAATTATTGTGTTTTGTTATTGCTTACGCTTTGAATATTGTGATGAATGTCTTTTATCATTTAGCTGTGGGGCCTGCCTAGATGTGGCAGGGGTGAGAGGAGGGTGCCCCACACAATTTTTTTTTATCATCATTTTCTTGAAGGTAAATACACACCATTCAAACTATATGTATAATAGAAAAAAAATTCCATTATATTCACTTCAATCAGTGTTCACTAAATGTGTCAGACATCTCAGAAGTTGTTTTTCCGCCAATTTTTATGGAGATGTTACCCATATAACAAGGAACCTTTTTGGTTAATTTTTGCCTCATTACTTTATATCATTTGGGTAACACTTAATTCACAGTTCAAATTTTGATGATATTGTATGCTAATTGATGTTAGTTTGAAAGCATTCAATGAGGTTGTTTCCTTTTCATTGGAGAAGAAACATGCATTTCAGGAAAGCTTATTTATTGCTGTTTCAATTCAAGCATAGCTTACTTCCCTTGTGTAAATACTTGGTGAGGAATAAATTTTTCAATAATCTGGTTCAATTTTTATGGTTTTGGGGTACAGTTTGTAAAAATATTCTAATTCATTCTGTATTTGTTCTTTTTCAGCCAGAGTCTCTGTATGTCTTGCCCATAAGATAAGGAATATTAATATATAATATAATAATATAATAATCTTTTTATCTTGGAAATGTTTCCATGTAACTCCAATCCATTCGGGCCCAAGCTGTTTCAAAGTCAAAAGTTGTACGATAATCAATGCAAATCGTGTGCCATTTTTCTTAGCATGATTTAAAATCCACATATTTTTCCTGAAAAGTTAATTTTGTCCTCTTTCAAATGACATATAGCACTAATCACTAGTGTAAATACTGTTGACCAAAAAAATAAAAGAAAAAAGGTTGCCATCATTTGTCATTTTTTTTAAAGTCTACTATAAAGAGTTAATTACAGAATGTTTGAATACTGAAGACCTACCTGACGATAGGAGGATTCACCTTCCCAGGACCTTAGAAAACATATTAAATTGCTTTTCTTATTTTTAGTCAATTTATTTGTTTGATTACTTAATTTGATTATGTTATCTATTTTCATGTTACAGGTAAACTTTCTTAAAAACTTAATGACAGCCCTGTCTATTAATCAGAAAGCAAAAAGTTCACATCCAAAGGACATTCAGAAATTTGGTATCATGACTCTGCAATATTGAAACCACTTCAATACATTTGAGACTACTCTAAACCAGGCAACCATCACATATAAATCATCACTTTAAGAATGCAATAAGATTATATTATACAAACCTAGAGGTTGCCAACATCAATTTTCATGCATTTATATAACTTAAACAACCAATTACGCTATACTTATGATAAACATATGACCATCTACAGATCTGCCTGTTGCTGTTGTCAAATTCAGTGAAAACAGTAGGTTCCAATTGCTCCTGTAACTATGTCTGTGCATGCTGAGAAGTCAATAAAAGAAAGGCAACAGCTACCACTTAAACTTGCATGGGCACTGACTATTCATATAAGCCAAGGATTACCTTCCATATTTTCAAGTAGTGTTTGATCAATTTTTCATTTGGATTGGTGTCAGTATGTGAAAATGGTTTTATGACATTAGAATAATATTTTTCCTTGCTTCGTCTATTGATCTAACACAGACAATACACACAAGAGATTCACAGGATGAAGGAGACCAAAATTGCCCAGACTGTCAATGTCAGGAAGCCAGAGGAAATATAGCCAACGTCAGAAGCAAAGGCATAATCCAACCTGTGCTGTTTCCATGCTGATGAATGAGCGCCACCAATGCACAATTACAGCACTTGGCTTTAAACGCAATGAATTCCTGACTGCCATGATAGAGTTGACACCCTTAATTACAGAATGTTTAAACACTAGCGACATCCCTGAAGACAGGAGGATTCGGCCTTCCGGGCCTTTAAGGACGTACTACACTGGTTTGGTTATTTTTATTTAGTTATTTAATTAGCTAATTAATTTATTGCTATATAATTTTAACTATTTCTTTAGTTTGAAAAGCCCATTGGGACGAATAAAGTATGTATGCATGTACTAAGTTGTAGCTCATCCAGACTGCGACATGTTGCAAACACTGGCATGCTTATCATACTTTCTCTGCGGCTTTGACACCTCTTGCAAAAAGGTTGGGGAGATGTCTGGTGTGATCTGTTTAAGATAGCGAGTGCAATTAGGTGAAAACCAGGCAACAATAGCAAATGGCTATGGTTTCTTCCGTCGGAAGATCCCACCCAAGAACAAGAAATTGACAGGAGTGTGATCCAATATGACACAACTGTGGAAGGGAGATGAGATTTTTCGGTCAGACTGTGAACTTCAAATAGCACTTTCAGATATTGATTTCTTTAAAGATGATGCTACTGCCTGTGATCTAATAATGCAAAGCAGGTGTCACAAGTTTATTGCTACCCTCTCCATTCTCAAAAAAATTCTCACACTTTGCGATCCTCAGCAAAACTCTTCAGCATGGAGAACTAAGAATTGCTGCCCTACTGTCTGCTGTGTCGTACTGCCTTACTAGGCTTGATGACATCCTGAAAAGGAAGGACACTGGGTGATGACCTAGCAGAGAATGGAAAATTTGGCTTGACTGGAGTCCAAATCACTGAAGTAGTAACTTCCTTAGTGGTTTAATACAACTTATGTGACAATGTTCAAAGAGAACAGATCAGTAAGATTTCCTTCCCTGCCAGTTTTTCAAGCCCTTTCAATCTATGATTTGCAAAATCTTCCGGCAAAGGAAGTCGCTGATTTGGAGAGCGAGCGGGTGAACCATATAGCTACACTTGCACACCACTTTGGTGCCACAGATTACATGGAAGCTGAAACCCTTACTTCCAGTTCATTGCACAGGATATGAAGTCCGTGTGCCTTATGATCATCACACCACAGCCTCACACCGACTGAGTCGCTCCTAACCAACTTATGCAGCATTTCATCATTCAAAGTAATGTTTTCAAACCTGAAGTTGTCTGCTATACCCAAGAGCCTGCCTGTGACTAATGCCTTGTCAGAAAGAGGCACAAGTGCATTAAAGAGGGTTTGCAGTTCATTGAAAGACAACATGGTTGACTCCTTGCCTTTGTTCATGGCCTTTGGCCAAGTATTCGGATGTTACAGGTGAACTCTTGCTTGTTACACCTGCATCAGAACTTAATGACAGCCCTGTCTGTTAATCAGAGAGCAAGAGGTTCACATCCAAAGGACTTCAGAAATTTGCTATTGTACCTATGTAATACAGAAACCATTGAAGAAGTTTGAAACTACTCTTAACCAGGCAACCATCACATAAAAATCAAAATTCGCACTTTAATGATACAATAAGATTATATTAGTAGCTTTAGACATTTGTCATTACTTGTAATAGAACCAATGATCTTCGAAAAGAAAAGCAGAAGAGCTTCGTAAAACTGCAGAAAAATACTAGAAATTCCTCTTCAAACTATAACATGCTTTTAAGGGTATCTTTAAGCACCTGAGAGGTTCTGAAAATTGTCGATCCCTTTGTTCAGATGATTGTCTCAAAATTCTGGACTCTGCTTCCACAAGCTTCCCATTAAAAATTATGGATGCCATGCACATCCTTTGGGAGCAACCATCTTTAAATTTCCAGGTCAAACATCTTCATTTATCCCTTTCATACTAATTAGTCTCCCTTCTTAGCTTAAACAGTTACATTTTTGTGTGTTAACTATTATGGTTAACCTCTCACTTTGTTGTACTATTTATTACACAATTTATTTTGGTTCTCATTATAAAACAGACGATGGATGATAATTTATCCGATACATGTTTTCATTAAAAAATTGAACCTCAAAAGCATAATTTGGTTCATCAAAGCCATTTAAGAGTATGTATTAATAATATGTATTTAACTACTATCATTATCATGTTCAATAATTTCATTTTTTTAACTTGCAGTTCAGGAAACTATGGCTAATTCTAAAGGAGTGTACATACATTTAATAGTACATATTCATTGCTTATATATATGTAATCTAATTATTATCGAAATTTCTCACACGTATCTAACAATTATTAATATCATGTTAGCGGCAATGGGGTTCCTCATTGAATGTCAATTTATGTATCTTAATATTGATTAGTTGCTTCTTTTACGTATTACAAGCAATCAAGCTACTGATCAGCAATCAGGGAAAACAATCAGCAATAGCAGAGACCAATCAGCAATCACAGAGACCGCTAAGCCATTGGAGGGAATAAGCAGCGGTGGTAGTTTTGGATTGAACCAACATCCGGTTTGGAAAAGTTTGTTACCTTCTTGGAACATGGTTAAAATCATCATGCACAATTGCACATGCACATTGTTTATCGCCATTTTTTGATCGCATTCATCCTCCCTCGAGTAAGCCACAGTTTTTATCATCTTTTCCTTTCTAACTAGCGTAGTTTTTCAGAATTGTATAATTGTGTCTTTAAGGAAGGCTCTCGAAGCTATCAACTTATAACCGTTTCTCTCAAAGCGCTTGAGTACAAGGAGTTCAACAGACGTCTACTCAACAGAATCGTTTCTCTCCCTCAAGCCTATGATCCAGACATTCCATTTGAAACTACAAACCTCCTTCGCAGAATTTATTCCCATTGTGGGGAGTAATAAACTCCTCTGGGAGGCAGAATTGTTGGTTAACGGCTACTTGCACGATCATACATAGGAGCTACCTTCTTGTAGTCATCACCCATGTCGATTGTGTTAACAACGAATTAAGCAATTTATCACTAGTATTGGCCTCTAGACTTGGTGTCAGGGGTGGGATACCATGATGGTCATTGCGTGGATGTAACTCTTTGGTCAGATATGGAACAGACATGCGTCCTTGCGCGAGATCAAAGTCGGACGCCAGTCTACACCCTGGGTTATTTCGCAAATACACCATACGATGAGTTTACGCTACAAAACTCTTCTGAACGCAAAACTATCTGACAATCAAGAATTGTGGGCCAAGCATGTATGGCTCATTAAGAAACAGGGCTACGCATGATGTCAGTGTTGCTAAATGCTAATTCTACGTTGATCTTTTTGACAAAGTAAAAGATTACAAGTCATACTGGAAGTTGATCAGCAGGGATTTGCTAAAGCAAAGGCATAGAAAAAACCAGGAAAGATTTATTACTCGACGTTTCGGGGTCATCGTGACTCCATTATCAAGAGACTAGTTTAAAAAACATGCAAATAAGGAAAGGTACAAGAATAGCATAAATTAGAATGAACGGCTTAAACAAACACCTTTGCGCGGATGGAATCCGTTTGCACGTTCAGTGTTGGCTTACGCATGCGAATATACAACATTTCATTAACAAGGCAATCAAATTTGCCGTTACATTTCGCGATGACGTTGAATTGCTCGATCAAGCGTTCAGGTATTTCACTATTGTGCTGGAGGTGGTAGTGTTTGTAGATAGAAGATGATTTCCTTTTGTGCCCTTCTACGCGATCGTGTAAGTGACCACGAGTATAGCCCACATACCCTGCATCACACAGGTTACATTTAAATTCATAAACGATACATTGTTGGTTAACAATAGGGGGCTTAATTTCGTGTTGCTTAAGCTGTTGATCGAGCTTAGGGCTAACGAACACTGGTTGGACAGTCACGCTTAACTTCGAGCTTAGACTGTTCAGTTGTTGTTTAACATGATTAGCTGACGATTGGTCCTTGAAGGGTAACACTAATCTCACAATCTCCGATGGTACGTCTGGTGATGGACAGGGCTCTGCAGATGAAATCCTTCTCTCAACGAACCGCTTGATTGTAGTTTCAACCAGTGGCTTTGGGTATTTTAAGTTATGAAAAACCCTTCTAAGGCGGTCACATTCCTCGGAGAAGAAAGACCAGTTAGAAGATAATCGATAAGCGCGATCCACCATGGTGTTAACTAGGCTGCGCTTGTGCTTAATGTCAACATGACTCTGGAAATGCAGAAGGAGACCCGTGTTGGTTCTTTTGATGTAGACCTTTCTCTCAATCTTTGGTGCACGGTTAAGCAGTTCAGTTCCTAGAAAGGGAAGGGATCCTTCCCGTTCGACTTCCATGGTAAACCGGAGGGAGGGATGGGTAGAGTTAAGGGTGTCTAGAAACTGGCCAGCGGTCACCCTATCAGGCATTACGGTCAGGGTGTCATCGACGTACCTCCGGTAATAGCGCGGAAGTTGACCGTGTTGTTCGAGGTTTTCCTCAATCGAGCACATGAAGACGTTAGCCAGCAACGGTCCAAGGGGAGAACCCATAGCGACTCCATCTGTCTGCTCATATAAAGCACCGTCAAACTGGAAAAGCTGGTTTTTCGTAGCTGCTCAGAGGAGGTCGATTAGGTCCGCTTTAGAGATGTTCAAGCTGTGCGTCTCGTTGAACCAATCCTGGGCAAAGGCTTTTTCAGCTAAGATCTGTATTGTTTCCTCCAAGGGTACATTTGTAAACAATGAGGTGACGTCATAGGAAACTAAAATTTCGCCATTCTTGATCTCGAAGCCTCGTACTTCATCAGCAAAGCGGAATGTGTCTGTCACTGTATATTGGTTGCACGACAGGGGTTTCAATTTGTCGTCAAGCCATTTCGCTAGCGAGTAATTGTAGGTGTTAGTAGCAGAGGGTACTGGCCGCACGGCCAACTGTTCTTTATGTGTCTTCGACAAGCCATACAAGTGTGCGAGTCTGGACCCTTTCGGGCGGAGAGCGTCAGCAATGGATTTCGGTAGAATCTTTCGAACGAGAGTTTCCAGCTCCCTTTCTTTCTGAAGGAGAGCGTGGTAATACTTAGGAGGTCGTCCTCTGGTTCTCGGTCTCTCCGAGTCGACGAATCGGAATTTGCTGGTATCGTTTATTGACGCTTCGGATAGTAGGCGAAGATATTCTGATTTATCCATAACAACAACACCAGACCCTTTATCCGGTTTTGTGACAACAATGTCATTGCGTTTTTTCAGATCTTCAATAGCTTGCAAGAGGGCTTTAGGAGGTTTTGGGCTACTCCTATTAATATACTCTAGCGCAACAGATCGTAAGGTTGCGGCTGCTAGTTCGCGTAAATTCTCGTTTGGTAGATGCCGTTCAAGGTTCCAGTATGCTTTCTCGAAGCTTGCCTTGATCTCAACTGGAGACACTCTTTGCGGGATCGCAAATTTCAGGCCACGGCAGAGAACCAATTTTTGGAAGAACGATAGTTCCTAAGAGGAAATATTCAGGATGTGTTCGTCGACGTCAGTTTCTCTGTAGAGAAGCCTTGAGATCTTTCGAGTGTGAGTGTTCGTAACTTCAAGTTGGAGTTTATTCCGAAGCACAGTGATGGTTCGTAAGATGCACATATAGCGGAATAGTGAACAGGTCTGACGGATTTCATCATAGATGCCATTGATTTCCTCTCGAAGTACCAACCAACCAACAATGTATCGTTTATGAATTTAAATGTAACCTGTGTGATGCAGGGTATGTGGGCTATACTCGTGGTCACTTACACGATCGCGTAGAAGGGCACAAAAGGAAATCATGTAATTTGTGATAATCGGTATTGACATAAATTAATATTTTGCCGACACGGAACAGAGAACTGGGTGCGAGCGTAGTACGCGGAGGTTCATGGGTAGTATGTTTGTAAGAAGAGATCGTTGAGAATCTTGTGGCATTCTACGGTCAGCCTTGCCACTAGCACTTTCCCATAAGGTTTATTTCTTGTCTTCATCATTTTTCCTTGTCTAGTTATGGACGAAGCAGGCGTCAGGAAAGTAATCGCTGAAAACAACAGAGATCTTATCGTTCAGATCAAAGATCTCGTAAATTCTTCGATTTCTGACCTCAAGCGTTCTAACGAATCTATCGCTTCCCAGCAGATGTCAGAGATTAAAAGGTTGAAACGCGATTCCGTTCCTCACTTCAACAAGAAGAGCAACGAGGAGCAGTACAAAGCTAACAAAGCTATTAAAGATGCTGTTGAAGACGCCCATATTGCCCTCGAAAGGAACGACGTCGAGAATATCAAACAAGCCTTGGATAAAGGTATGGAGCTGCTTCAAGAGCGTCAAAAATTAATTTTACTGGCTGATAAATCACAGTACGGGTGGAAGACGGTCCTCGCATACAAGCACCATGATCTCGCAGACGACGAAGAAGATGAGAAAAAGATATACAGGGCCGAATCCAGAGCAGCTAGGTCCACGAAGCGTTTCACATCTCGCTCGACCCGGCAAAGAAGTAATGTTACATCGACTTCAACAACTCCGCAGTTTTCCGCCTCACAGCTACCCAATTTGTTTTCGCGCGTAAACCCGCAGCTTTCGTCTCAGAGATCGTCTTCTGGTTTGTGCTTTGCTTGTGGCAAACCCGGGCATTGGAGGGCTTTCTGCCCTAATTTGCGGTTTGGTGTTCCTTCTAATGCCGGTCAGAATCCCAAATGACTCACTTCGGACGTCGATTTGGAGCAAGGCCTTATTCATGAGGATAGCGATAAATTAATTTTTCTTCGTGTCAATGGAAATTCTTTCGAGGCTAAATCCGGCGATGATTACTCGTCCGTTAAAGGACGGCTACGTGGAGCCCTCGCATTCTGGAACGACATTCACGCCCCTCAATTTATCCTGGATGTTATTGATTATGGCTATAAATTACCGCTTCTCCAAATTCCTCCGCCCTTCACAGCTAAAAATAACAGTTCGGCTTTGGAGCAGGCAGCTTTTGTCGAAAGTGCCATTAACGATCTCTTCATCAACGCCGGTTGCGTCACTGAAGTGTTTGAAGCTCCTGTTATCATCAATCCTTTGTCCGTATCTGTTCAGAAATCAGGCAAAAAGCGTCTAATTTTAGACCTTCGCCACGTTAATCAGTTCCTTTACAAATGCCGATTCAGGTGTGAGGATTTGTCTATTGCGAAAGAGGTTTTGAATCCTGGAGATTTTATGTTTACTTTTGACTTAAAGTCTGGTTACCATCTCGTGGAAATATTCCCGGAGCACAGGAAGTACCTATCATTTGCGTGGACTTTTTCCTCAGGACGCACCAGATTTTTCCAGTTTTCTGTTCTTCCGTTTGGCCTCAGTTCCGCGCCTTATTTATTTACTAAACTACTCAAGCCTTTAGTCAAGAAATGGAGATCTGAAGCAAAGTCGATCGTGGTTTATTTGGACGATGGTCTCGGAGCTGCTGCGGACAAGAATAAGGCAAAAATCGCTAGTCTCCAAGTACATGCAGATCTACTTAAATCTGGCTTTCTTCCTAATGAAACCAAATGCGTTTGGGAGCCCACTCAGGTTATTACTTGGCTCGGAGCCGTTCTCAACACTTCCACTTCTGAAATTTCTGCCACTGCTAAGCGAATTACCAGTTTACAAGAAGATTTAGCGACTCTTTTGGCCATTCCCTCGTCTTGTCATCCAGTTTGGAAGCTTGCCTCTGTTTGCGGAAAAATAATATCTCTTGGCCCCTGCGTTGGTAATGTCTCTAGGCTTATGTCTAGAAATTTATTCCCAGTCATCAATACCGCGCCAACCTGGAACTCTTACGTTCGTCTTTCGTCTGAAGCTCTGGCTGAGCTGGTTTTCTGGAAGTCTAATGCGGCAAGTCTTAACGGCATACCTATTTGGCCTGTCAGGCACAAGCCTTCGAAGATCGTCTATTCCGATGCTTCTGGCTCAGCTTGCGGCAGTTTCATCGAGTTCGAGGGGAAGATGTTCCATCAAAACTGGTCAGATTTTGAGAAAGCTCAAAGTTCTACATTCAGAGAGTTGTTAGCCGTGTCTTTATCAGTAAAAGCCTTCGTGGAGTCATTGAGAGCCCAAACAGTCACGTGGTTTACGGATAATCAGAACGTTGTCCGGATCGGTAATTCAGGGTCTAAGACTCCAGCATTACAAGAGCTTGCAATGGATATCCATCGTAGTTGTTTGCTTAGTGCTATTAACATCGATATGCAATGGATCCCAAGAGACCTAAATAGTGCGGCGGACGATATAAGCAATTTCATTGATTATGACGACTACACGATCAACGATACGGTCTTCAGTGCTCTTGACGGCTTATGGGGTCCACATACCTGCGATAGGTTCGCTTGTTCCTACAATGCCAAAGTCCAATGCTTTAATTCGAGGTTTTACCAGCCTGGTTCAAGTGGCGTTAATGCGTTTTCTCAGGATTGGTCTCATCATAATAACTGGCTGTGTCCCCCTGTGTATTTAACGTGTAAAGTTATTAAGCATATGGAGCTGTGCTGTGCTCAAGGAACTCTGATCGTTCCCCTTTGGAAGTCAGCCCACTTCTGGCCCATCCTGTGTTCGGATGGTTTCCATTGGAGTACATTTATCCATGACTGGGTTATCCTGCCTAACTTTCCTAATTTGTTCATTAGAGGAAAAGCTAAGAACTCTATTTTTGGTAGCAAGCCATTGGCTTTCGTTTCGTTAGCTCTACGTCTTGACTTTAGCATCATTCCCAGATTAGATTCCGAGTTATCTCGTAAAAGCTTTCTAGTTCCTTGTGTTTGATTCCATTCACGCTTGAGTTCGCTACTGTTTCCACTATGTACCGATAAGGCGTATTATATTTGCGCGAAGTACTTATTATTTGTTGATAATCATTTTCTAAGTTAAACGTGTTAGGCCTTAGAGAGGCATCCAGGAGAGGCCCTAGAGGGGCGATTTGTCATATGTATTTTCATTTTGTACCCTAGAGGGGTATTTTCTGTTGGCATTGTGCAAACGCCCTAGAGGGGTACGTCCACTAGAATAGCATGGTTTTTTCTCTTGTATCGTTTTACGCAGAAGTGTATTGCCTGATCGGCAGAGTGGTCTTCCTGAGTGAAGACAGTGAGTTAAATGTAAATTAAGCATTGTGTGCACTGCTGCCTGTCTCATTGATATCTTTTTTATCCTTAGATATCTTCACTTCCGTTTTTTGGTCTTCAGAGGCCCAAAATTCCCCGAGAGTGGATCAGCTAATGGAGAATCTCAAATCTACCGTGCTTGCTTCCAGAGCATCTGGGACATTGGCAAATTACTTGAGGGCGTTTAACAAGTGGAGACCCTTTGCTAGTGATGTCTTGGGTACCTCGGAGTTTCCAGTCAGTCCAATCGATTGTGCCCTCTACTTGCAACACCTCCTTGAGTCGTCCAAGTCCGTCGCTTCCATCAACTGCGCCTTTTACGCGTTCAAGTGGGTACATCTTCTTGCAGGCGTCGACTCTCCAACATTACACCCTACTGTTATTGCCGTAAAGGAAGGAGCTGTTCGCCTTGCCAGTCAGCCAATAGTCAATAGAAAGGAGCCCCTGGACGCCTACCACCTCAAGGTCCTTGCTGCAGAGACTAATCTAGAAGACCTTTTACAATTACGAAATTTAGTTATGTTCATTCTCGCATTTTCCGGTTTTCTTAGAAGTTCCGAGTTATGCGTTATGCGTAGCAGAGATGTTCAGTTTAACGAGGGTTACATTACAATCAGCATAGAGAAAAGCAAGGCGGACCAACTGAGGGAGGGCAGGTCGGTCGTTATTGCTGAGTCCTCATCTATCACGTGTCCCTGTTCTTTACTTAAGCTGTATATGCATAAGGCCCAGATTCCTGAAAATTCTGACGAGTATCTTTTTAGGGCCATTTCAGCTTCGGGCAATCACAAGCGCCTTATCTCTGTAAACAAGCCGATTTGTTATTCTACCTATAGGCAGTCCTTTAAGAAGTCTTTCGCGAATATTGTACCAGATATCTCTAAGTATAGCACTCATTCAGCTAGGTCAGGTGGAGCTACTTTAGCTGCCAGCTCTGGCATTTCGGAGAGGAATCTTCAGCGCCATGGTCGCTGGGCCTCAGTCACAGCAAAGAACATTTATGTTAAGGATTCTCTTTCCAGTAGGCTAGAAGTTTCCAAGGCTCTGTTTCTCTGAGCTCAAGCCCTACCTTTAGCTTTTCTATCTTGGGCCTGGCTGACCAACGCGCCCATGCCTCAACCTTTGAGTGTGTTCGGTTGTGTAGTGAAGGCAAAATATGTAATTTGTGATAATCGGTATTGACATAAATTAATATTTTGCCGACACGGAACAGAGAACTGGGTGCGAGCGTAGTACGCGGAGGTTCATGGGTAGTATGTTTGTAAGAAGAGATCGTTGAGAATCTTGTGGCATTCTACGGTCAGCCTTGCCACTAGCACTTTCCCATAAGGTTTATTTTTATTGTGTAATTATCCTGATATGATTTGTTTTCTTCATTCTCTTCATTGTTTATAGATCAACCTTAAAACCCCAAAGGTGGCGCCACTGCAGTTGGTCGGGGGTACACGGTCCCTATTTTCCTAACAAGAGGTTTTTGGGGCTTACGTGTCCGGCTTTGGCGCATGTAGGATGTTACTTGATGTATCTCTTATCCACTTTGTTGTAAATTCATTGTCACAATTAAAATCTATCTTGGGCCTGGCTGACTAACGCGCCCATGCCTCAACCTTTGAGTGTGTTCGGTTGTGTAGTGAAGGCAAAATATCTTCTATCTACAAACACTACCACCTCCAGCACAATAGTGAAATACCTGAACGCTTGATCGAGCAATTCAACGTCATCGCGAAATGTAACGGCAAATTTGATTGCCTTGTTAATGAAATGTTGTATATTCGCATGCGTAAGCCAACACTGAACGTGCAAACGGATTCCATCCGCGCAAAGGTGTTTGTTTAAGCCGTTCATTCTAATTTATGCTATTCTTGTACCTTTCCTTATTTGCATGTTTTTTAAACTAGTCTCTTGATAATGGAGTCACGATGACCCCGAAACGTCGAGTAATAAATCTTTCCTGGTTTTTTCTATACTGGAAGTTGGTCAAAAAAGCTGCTTACAGCTAAGCGTTGCAGCCCATACTTGGCATCAGATGGGGCAAGCGAAACGTCTGATTAGAAGAAAGCGCACATCCTTAACGAATAATTTTCTACTGTTGGTGAAAATTTGGCAAACGATCTCCTATCTGTAGCTAGGCGAATAGTAATATTCACTTTTACCGCGTTACTCCCTGAATAATGAGCATTTCCATATCGCATGCTAATGTTACCGAGAGAAGAAAAAAGATGATACCTGTGAATCAGACAACATTTCTCTAGGGCTACTCAGATATGTAGGTAAAGAACTGGTCCCATTATTGTTATTCCTTTACACCAAGAGTGCTGCACGAAATTCAGTCCCTCCTTCGTGGAAAAACGCTAAAGTTTCCGCCGCGTTTAAGAAGGATAATAAAACTGACAAACACAACTGTCGACCAATTTCCTTATTACGTGTCCCAGGAAAACTGATTGAACAGGCTGTTGCCACCACAATAAGAACTCGTATTTCCTAACATAATCTTGGCCATTCTCACAAGCGGGCCTATAAAAATGGCCTCTCAATCAAATTGTTGTTGATAAAAATGATCGAGGAGTGGAGATGTCCACTAAATAAAAATCTAGTGGTTCACATCTCCTTTGTTGACTTCTGCAAGGCCTTCAATTCTATCTCTCATCATCTCCTGATGGATAAATTGCAAACAGTTGGTGTTGCTGGCGATCTATGGTGCTGGATTAAAGACTACTTAACGGACCGCTCTCAAGCTACAGTCAAAAATGGTTTTCAGTCCGAAACTTTACCTGAGAAGTTTGGCGTGCCACAGGAATCTGTTTTGGGATCTACCCTGTTTTTGTTGGTTTGCAACGAAATTCCCGATATAGTTGAGGATTGTGATAGAGAAATTCACATGTATGCCGACGACACTACGATTTGCGTGGCTGCATCTTCTCCCGATATGATTGCTATTGTCTTGAACGTAATCCTTCAGAAAATGTATGGCTAATCCTGCCTTAACTGCTTCACACCCCACCCCGGTAAAACCGAACACACGGTTTTCATGTGTGGCCAGTTTGTTGGGCTATTGCAAGCAGTGTTGTCACTCAAGTCAAGCCGATTAGGTGTTTAGGCATTGAATTGACAGTTATCTTAATAAGAGCAGTAAGTCCTTTTCACAAAAATTGAATCTTCTCACGTCTTTGCATTTCTTCCCAACTACAGCGAGAGCTGATTTATATTTCAAAGTAATTTTACCATCTTTATGGGCTGGTTGTATGGGGTTCCTGCAACAAATCGCTCTTTAATGAGCGGGAGAGGATACATGTACGTGTCTCAAATATCATCTATGGCCTGGACTGATACACACCCAGCGATCAGGTCTAAGCCCAAAGCAAGTGGCCCACTGTTAAAGATTTATACGAATATAGACTATTTTCATAACTTCTGCCTGTTCCTATTTGAAGCTGCTTGCGAAATATGACTGCAAATATAACTTGTGAAGGAAATTGACCTTTTTGTTACCAAAACCAACACTGAAATTCTCCCCTAGTCCACTTCTTACAAAGCCGTACCTCTATGGAATACTCTTGACAATCAAACGCATGCGATCTCAAGCAAAAGCATATTTCCAAATTTCTTAAGCGCTAAACTTCATGCGAATAGATTAGTCTACAGATATGTTATGTATTTTTAAAAATACGCTAGACCTTTTTAAATTTTAATTAGTATTAAGCTTTTAATTCGCTTGTAAACTACGTTTTAAATTTTAAATACACGAACACAGCAGTTTCCCTGTAGTTTTATTATCATGTTTAAGTGAATGTTGTTGTTGTTATCACTCCTACCTACATTCATTTAGACTCAGTCTTTGTTTCCTTAATAATGCAAGGTCATTGCACAGACATATTGCAGACTTCCATGCAAATCTCACTTATTCCAAATTTGATATCAATCTTTTTTTCAGGAATAAGATTTATTGATCCAAATACAGACAGAATGTATGCTCTTAGTGGATATAGTTTGTTTAGGAATAATAGTCTTGTTTCTGGAAAGAGGAACAGCCATGTACCGTCAAACTCCATTCCTTTCAAGTTATCCATGTTGTATAAATGGAAGAGGCATCGAAATAACTGTCCTCAGAGCCGCAATCCTTCCAGATGTAACTATTGTAGTCCAAGTTAGACAACTACACAATCTCAATTATGGAAACTCTGGAACACTATTCTTTTTGTTTGTTTGGTTTTTTTTTTTTTTTTTTTTTTTTTTTTTGGGGGGGGGGGGGTGGTAGGGGAGGGAAGACTTCTACGCCTGACTACGGGAGCACAATTGATCACGTCTACACTAATTTACCACGGCCAAAGGTTACAGCAAATATCTGAGATTCCTATCTCATTGATCATATATGCATTCATGCGTTGATTAAGTAATCTGTAGGACACTATGAGTAAAATTTATTAACGGCTGTCAGCAATTTTTATATTAGAAGTCTCACCCGATGTTAAAGACATTACTTTAGAAACCAGTAGCTAATTCAATTTTACGTGAATTTACCGATTCTGAAGACACCAGTGTTGCTGTGACATTATCCACTGCATCATCAGGATGTAAATTAAATGCACCTTTAGTCTGCTTTTTTAAAGTCACTTTTTTGTTCCTTATTTTTTGTTTATAGTATTTGAGAGAACTTATTTGATTTTTTTCTTTCAGCTAAAAGTTTAGAAAGATTTATTATCATGGCAACGAGCACATCTTCAACTTCTCCTCAGAGTAACTACTACCAAATGTTATCTTTCTTTGTCCACTCAACCATTAAGGTAATGAACCACTGATAGATGCACAACAAGATAGCTCACAAGAGTTTGTCCACATTTAGTAAACCTTAATAATCAAAAGATTTGTAAATTTGGACAAATATTTTCATTAGTCCTGTCGCAGTTATCTGACTCAGGTATTGAGTCTTTCGATGCATACACAAAGGCACACTGTCTCACTATCATTAACAGATCACGTAACAAAATATTTCGAATTCAAGATGCACATTAGTTCTTTACAATAATCAAAACATGCACAGCAATGTTTACTTCCCTCAAATCATGTCTTCTCATAAGCATCACATCCACATGGTCAATCTCATCTCCCATTGTTCTTAACAGGCCCCAAAAGAGTTTATGTCTGACCACACATATCTAAGCCACATAAGTCATATAAGTATCTGTCTCACATGCTGACTAAAGATTTATCTTGTACTGTGAAAACTGTTACAAATTTGAAGTTACCAGCGGCCACTAGCCACCTTAAAACATACATGCTGATTAGGGAGCCTGAAGACCTCGGCTGACAAATTCCCAACAATTTTTCTTCCGTGTTCGTACCTAACTGTAGTGATTTTACAGGATCACAAAATGATGTGGTACATTCTGACTTACTTATGGAAATGTCAACAAAAGCCTCTGAAGTCAAGAACATTTTGCCTAAGTTAGATGTAAGCTAGGCGATAGGAGCTGATAACATCCCAGCGAGAATCTTACGAGAATTTTCACCGGAGCTCTCTTACCCACTCTCTAATCTCTTCAACATTTCTTTTAGACTAGGTGTGGTTCCTCAGGTGTGGAAGATAGCTAACAATAAACCTGTTTTCAAGTCTGATCACAAAAACCTAGTTCAGAATTATCGATCAATCTCTTTTGTGTCCAATCCCAGCAACTGTCAAGAGGAGATCGTACAGCAAGCTATTTTTCCACATGTAGCTCCTTGCCCAAATAACTTGCAGCATGGTTTTATGACAGCTCGATCCTGTGTCACTCAGATGGTGCTGTTCCATCATCAGTGGACCAAAGCCTTCGATGCAGGGAACCAAGTCAATGAAGTGTTCTTGGATTTCAGTTAGGCTTTTGACAAAGTGTCTCATGTTCTCTTACTACACAAGTTATGTAACTTTGGTGTATCTAGTTGCCTCCTGAACTGGTGCACGGACTACTTAATAAGTCGTGTGCAAAAGGTAGTAATAGATGAAGCAAGTTCTGACCGACGTACTATCTCTGCTGGATGGTACTCCTCTTGAAGCTGCTACTGAGATCTCTGATTTTGGTTTACTGACTGATTATAAATTGTCCTACAACTCTCACAAGACGAATGTGATGCTTGGTTTACATAGAAGAAATTGCAGAGATTTGAGAGATATTTCTACACTTAGAACTCTCTATTATGCCCTGGTTAGGCCTGAAGTTGAATATCACTATCAGAAATATCGTGATACCAACTATACCAAATGCTGCGAAATCATCGAACACCCCGGAAGAAGAAAAACAAAGGAAGGAAAAACACAAATGTGGTGTCACCCAATGTCCCGTATGCCAAGAAGACGTAGATATCAGAACCCACAAATGTGTTATTCCACCTACCGAAAAAGAACAACATCCCCGGAATGACCCCCGGTTTCCATAAAACCATCCCTATGTCAGCAATGGACCCTGACAAATTAGAATTCAAAGATCCACCCATATTTGTCTGTACCGATTACGAAGCAATGCAATCAGCCGAGGGTGAACATCCACCTATTATGGTATGTTGCGAAACCGATCAGGCGGACCATACACGTGTACTTTATGGTGAACATTGTTCTCAAGACTTGCAAGAATTTCTAGATCAATTGGCTGTCAATGAAGACGGATTTGAACGACTTGTCATTGTCATGTTTCACAACCTGAAAGGTTACGATGGCGCGTTTATCCCACAAGAATCGTACAATCAATATTTTCTGGTGGAAAATCAAGTCTGTCTCTGCATCAAAGTGCTTTCTGACCCTATCACGTTTAAGCATTCCGCTTATGTGCGGTGTAAAACGCACCAGTGACATCATGGAAACTCTCTCGAGTAACAGCTAGTCTTGTGGCTCGCAAAGTCTGTGGGTCTGTCGGTCTGTCCGTTACTGGGTCTGTGCCCACTGCTGGGACTCTGGGTCTCCCTTCGAGTTATTTTGCCAAATTCTCGCGCATTTCATGCGAACTACTTGCACGAAATACTGCGCTTTGAAAAAGAACACGCAATGGATACGATAACAGTAACGTTTATTTTTTGACCTACGTACTCTCGATTCCACAATGACCATGGTCGTACTTTTTTGCCAAAAAAAAAAAAATTAAGGAAACACTTATTTACTATAAAAGTTCAAATTTTCACGTATTTTATGCGAACTCCGTGTGCCAACTTCACCTCTTGGAAGAAAGAGAACACGCAATCGATACGATAACAGTAAAGTCTTATTTTACTTAATCTAATTACAATTTGAAATCCTTGAAACGGTATCCGCCGCTTTCGCCCCCTATCGAGTTCGCCCCTACCTTATACCGTGTTCGCCCCCACACTTTTCGAGTTCGACCCCACCAAGTCGAGGTCGCCCCCAGATTGAGTCTAAATTAGTTGCTATCGAGCATTGCAAACAAGTTAGAACCAAGACAAGTTTTGAATTTTAATTGACCGACGGCCATTTTCAAAGTTTATATGTGCGCGGGAGCAGAGGCGACCGGAAGCAAGAAATAGTGTGGTCAAACAGTGAAATACAGAGAACTTTTGTTGGTCATGACCTTTATAGATTGGGTGGCTCCTACAGGAGCCGTTTTTGTAATTGACCGAACCGAAAGGCTACAAGGCTACAATCAAAAGCGTGAGCAAATCGTGGTCTCGTAAATTCTTCAGTCTTATTTTCATAACTAAAGCTAAACGAGGTAAGTATCTGTTGCACATTTATTACAGATTTATTACAACTCAAACAACTCAAGCAATGCTGTCGCGATGGAAGAGTGGTTAGCATCTTTTCAAGTCTGGTTGTTATGATCAACACAAGGCGATGAAAGCATGGTTTGCGATCCTGGTTTGCATTTTCTCAAGTCTGGTTGTTGTGACCTTAAAACACAATGAAGTGTGCAACGCATTCTCTCAAGAAGTCTTAAATAATCAAAAGCGTGATCAAATCGTGGTTTCGTAAATTCTTCAGTCTTAATTTCATAAATAAAGCTAAACGAGGTAAAAGTCTAACAACTTAAGCAATGCTGTCGCGATGAAAGCGTGGTTTGCGTCTTCTCAAGTCTGGTTGTTACGATCAACACATTTCGTGTTCGTTAGATAAACCGAGGTTGTTTTACATCTTTTGCCAGTCTGAATAATAAGTTAAGCAATGTTGTTTTGATTAAGTGTGGTTCTCTTTACCACAAGTTCAGTGTATACAGTTATTTCTGGTGACCCCAGATCCCACGCAGAGTATTTAGTTGATTCTGTCAACTCAGTTCCCAAGCGGGTTCCAAGCAATTGCCGAAATGCAAACTGGTCGTCGCTGACGTGAAATTCGGAACATTCTGCTGGTGCCTTCGTCACAAATCAACTCATCAGGCTATCACTCAATCAATCTTTGTACAAGCGGTAATCAGAGGCACGGCACTGCACTGAAAACACAAGATGCAATACGTGAGGTGAACTACAGACGAATCTAACAACAGTTTTGCAAAACTGTCCCAAGTTTGCTTTTTCTTTGTTGCTAGCAGAGTTATCATTTTTACCTTTGACACTGACTCTTTTCCAAGTGACATAGCTGCTTTCACCTCCTAAAAAATGATCCAAGATTGGGATTGACCCCAACAGAGCTGATCTACGTGCGAGCTATGGCAATCAGAAATGCAGGAAAAAGATTCAAGCCCGTGCATCTAATCGAAATGATCATACGTATCCTTTCGAGATGACTTCCTCACCATAACGCCATTGACACCGGAACAAATAAAGGGGCACAGACAGGCAAGTTCTTTACACAGGAACCTTGTGCTACCTTCTCCTCCAGACAACTGCTACAGCAGTTCAGATGAATCGGAGCTTTCAGTTAGCCGGGACGTTTGAGACGATAACGATCCACTTCCCTCACAAGGAACACTGGAATACACTTCAACTGTTACCAGAAATGTAAAAAACCTGTTGCAGTGCTATGTGTCTACGCAAACAACAACTCAGGTAGGGTCTCTCGTGGGATTAAGACTAAGTCAGTCCATCTGCTTACAACCCATACTAGCCCATGCTACTGTTGAGGTAACTGGTCTGTTTAAAATTTTATTCATTTACTAATTTATTTATTTACTAACATATTTATTTATATATATTTTTTTTTTAGCGATGGCCACTATATCCGATCCCTGGCAAATGAAAGGGTTAGATATGTCTTGTTAGTTCTCTAAAACAAGGGCCTTGCATAATGGAGATGATCTTTGAATTGGTGTATTATGGTTTTAACAGGCTCTGGAAGTTACAGTGGTAGCAACACGAAGACCCAGTGACAGCTCTGGGATGGTACGAAAAAGAAAGCAGACAACACCCAGACGTGTTGTGTCTAAGACTAAAGCATCCCAGGTGTCTCCAAAAGCGCCTTCTACAAACAACCAAAGACAGAGGGTAGCTCTTCAGGTATACAAAAACAGACATTCTAAAATAGTGCGGCAGACTGTGTGCAATGTTTGGACAGCTTATCAGCTGGACTGCATCTCCTTGGGAGAACCAGGTACAAGAGATTCACAGGATGAAGGAGACCAAAATTGCCCATACTGTCAATGTCAGAAACAGGAGGAAATACAGCCAATGTCAGGAGAAAATGTCAGAATGCGAGCTGTCCTGCTTCCATCCTGATGAAAGAGCCCCATCAACGTACAATTACTGCACCTGGCTTTAAGTGCAATCAATGCCTAACTACCACGTTAGAATTAGCACCCTTAATTACAGAATGTTTGAACACTGGAGACACCCTGAAGATCGGAGGATTCAGATTCCCAGGGCCTTTGAGGACATTTAATTGCTTTTGCTATTTTTATCTAATTTATTTGTTTGATTAATTAAATTCAATATGTCGTGTATTTACTTTATAAGTATATAATTTTAATTATTTCTTTATCCTGAAAATCCTGTTTGTATCTATTAGGCTGTAGCTCATCCAGACTACCACATATTGCAAACACTGGCATGCTAATTATCCTCTGACTGCAGCTTTGAAACCTACTTTTGAAAAAAAGTTGGGGTGATGTCTGGTATAACCTATCTAAGATAGCGAGCGCAATTGGTCATTAAACCGACAATTGCAGCCAAATTCCAGCCCTAATGTTCATCTCTGTCGCAGGTGCATACCAGGCAGCAATAGCAAATGGCTGTAGTTTCTTCTGTCGGAAGATTCCGCCCAGGAACAAGAAATTGACAGCAGTGTGTTTCAATAAGACGCAACTGTGGAAGAGAGAAGGGGTTTTCAGTCAGACTATGAACTTCAACTTGCACCTTCAGATCTGAGTTCTTTAAAGAGGATGATGCTACTTCCTGTGGTCTACTAATGCAAACCAGACGTCACAAGTTTATTGGTACCCTCTCCATTCCCAAAGAAGTTCTCATACACTTTGCGGTCCTTACCAAATTATTCAGCATGGAGAACTAAGTTTTCCTGCCCTACTGTCAGCCTGTGTCATACTGCCTTGCTAAGCTTGATGACATCCTGAGAAGGAAGGATGAAATTTTTGTGACCCTGGGTAATGACCTATCAAAGAATGGAAAATTTGGCTCGGCTGGAGTCCAAGTCAGTGAAGCAAGTACTGACTTCCTTAGTGGTTAATATATGACAACGTTGAAAGAGAACATATCGGCAAAATTCCGTCTGAGTGGTAACACTTCCAGTTCATTGCACAGGATATCAAGACTGAGTGCCTTAAGCCACACCACAGCCAGGAATTACTCTGACTGAGAGGTTCCTAGCCAAGTAGTGCAGCATCGTTCCAAGTAATGTTTCCAAACCTGGTGAAGTTCTCTGCTATACCCCTGAGCCTTCCTCTGACTAATGCCTGGCCAGAAAGAGGCACAAGTACATTGAAGAGGGTAAAGGCAAGGCTTTGCAGTTTATTGAAAGACAACATGCTTGACTCCTTGGCCTTTGTTAATGGCCCCTGGCCAAGTATTTACATGTTACAGGTGAACTCTTGAGTGTTACACCTGCTTCAAAACTTAATGACAGCCCTGATAAGAGAACAAAAGCTACACATCCAGAGGACATTCATAAATTTCTATTGTGACTCTGTAATGCTGAAACCGCTGAAGAAATTTGAAACTACTCTTAACCAGGCCACCATCACATATAAATCGGAATCGCCACTTTAATCATGCAATAAGATTATATTATACAAACCTAGAGGTTGCCAACATCAGTTATAGTGCATTTGTATAACTTAACAACCACTTGCACTATGCTTATGATAAACTTACTGCCATCCGCAGATCTGCTTGTTGCTGTTGTCAAATTCAATGATAAATATTGGTTCCAATATCTCCTGTACCTATGTCTGTGCATGCTGGGAATTCAATAAAAGAAAGGCAACAGCTACCACTCAAACTTGCATGGGCATTGACTATTCATAAGAACCAAGGATTAACTTTGCTTATTTTAAAGTCGTGTTTGATCAATTTTTCATTGGGATTGGTGTCAATATGTAAAATTGCTCTTATGACAATACAATAATATTAGTGTTTTTTTCAATTATTAATGCAACACAGACAATAGTATCCCCATAAAATACTACTCAAGTTTTGATACTGAGTACTGTTATAAAGATAATTCAATCTCAGGTTATCAGACCACTGAATAACTTCTGTTGGACAATTCAGACCGAAGCTAACAAAATATTCAATCACATCAGGCTTAATATTCATTAAGATTAATCACATATTAACCTTTTTTTGAATTGATTCTCTTTTTGATCTCTTGTCAAAAAAACCACTGCAATTACTGATTCCGAAGTATTTTATCCAGTTAAAGATATCAAAGTTTGATACTGCAGTGTCAACAAATTCGGCGCATCAAGGCAACCTGGAATCGACAAATCCTTTTCAATTTCCAATGGACCCAGGGAAATAAAATTGATAAAGCAGCCTGCCAACAAAGACTTGCAAACAGGGCTTCAGTTTCTTCAACCAAACACATCCACCCATCTAGCTGGACACATCCACAAAAGACACAAAAGTTATGCTGAAAACTTTTGAACAAAACACTCCTGAGTGCAAAAGTGGCAACTGCTTTCATTTGTTTTACCACTGTAAAGAAAAGAAGTGCACGCTGAATGAGCCAGTTTTCACAAGCTCCTTAAAAGGTGTGGCTTGACCGTTATGTTTAGAGTTAACGCATTACAGCAAACAGCGGAAGTGAGTCTATTTGCCATTTCTGAGTAAGTGCAAGCAGTTTTGTGTTATCAACAAACATAAACCCACAAACAAAAAAATTATCTTACCTAAATGAAGACAAGTTAGTAAAAGAAAGTTTAAAAATTTCCACGAAAACTAGTCTTTCGTATCCAGAAATACTCAAGAGAATCCACCCATTCCAACACCGTTGTTCAATTAAAATGACAACCATATTGTCTATGATGAATCTACCGGCATGTGGTGGCTTGTTTATGTCAAAAATGAAGGGATGTCCTGTGTTCCCTGCTGTTCCCACAATACAACAAATCCTGCAAATGGCGATTGTACTTGCCACTCTAAGCCATGTGTTCATAACATTACGCAAGCTATACTAAATGCAAACAGAGCAATGCACAACGCAGCTATTAACAAGGAGCACCTGCAAGGAACGTCCCCATTTCAAAAGGAGGTGCAGGAACGTGATGCACTGAGAAATGAAGTCCTTGTGAAAGTCTTTCCTAAGTTATACTGATTGGGCAAAGAAGAAGTTGCTAACAAAAAAGCAACACCCCTGACGTAATTATTAGAAAGTCAAACCAAGAAGCACATGAAGAGCGCAAAGAAAGCAGTTCCGAGTCGCTGGCTTTCCTTTCACGAGTCTGCATATGTTCATTTTGGACTTTTATATGGGCAAGTGTGTTCCAGAAATGTTCTGTTTGTAAGATATTTTAAAAGTTCCTCACAAACTGTTGATAAATACTCAACTTACTGCAGTAGTGTTTCCAAAAGAAATTCATTTTTGTGACAATCATGATGGGCAGTTTTCCTCAATTTCACAACAAGATGATCAACGTGATATTGCCCCACCAAAAGTTAACACTAAAAATAAAATTGACATAATAGTTAAGAAAATGTGTCCTTGTCCACTGCTATAATTAATTATTTTCTATAACCGCCACAAAAGGGAAGCTGGTCGCTGTCCCCAAAAAGATGAGAACATATTCAAAAGTGTCTCCTTTAATTCTTGTAACCATCGCTACACATGCATTTCTTGCCTGTCAACCAACTGCAATAATAATACTTTTGTTTTCACCTTCATTTCACTAAAAAGATTTCCAGTTCAGAGAAACGAATTCAACAACACTTGAACTGCCGAAAAAACTTTTAACAAACAAATTCGTATCCTTTTTCAAATTTTCAGTACGAGATTTCTTTATTAGAGCACTTTAAATTTGCAAAATTTCAATCTCCATATTGAAATCAAAGAAATTCTCATCTACAGAGGCGGTGCATCATAGTTTACATTAATGGTTCCACTAAGAAATCCACCCTTACTTGGATGTTTATCAGGTATCCCAAACCTATCTCCTACTGCTCAAATTACAACATGGCGTGCTGAAATTAGAGTTAGGTGTCCTACGGCGAGCTCATCGAGAGCAGAAGTCTTGCGTGGAACAAAAGCCGAACTACACCCTGAGCACCACTGACCTTCTTCATATTTGAATCACGGAAGAGTTGCCCCTTTCGGGTGGAGACACCCCCTGAGAGTTGTACAACCAACGCACTAGCCTGAGTAAACCAAATGAATGAAAAATTAAGTTAAATCCAGGGGAAATGGACTTGGTTTTGGTGAGGTTGAGTCATCAAGTTTCTACATATTGCTTGTAAAATTCGCAGATCTAATATTTTTTCCTCAAATTGTCAAAATTTACAGCCAATTAATTTTGTTTCAGTGCTCAAGAAATATTGTGGTAAAATAGAAATAGCAGCAATGGGGAGAAAACACTTTTCTACTATTATCCTTATCATCATCATCATCATTATCACTATCATCGTTGACAACCATCGTGGAATCTTGTCTAGCAACATCACTGTAGCAGCACTCATTTCAAACCAGGGAATTTGAAGTGTGTCTCGCGGTGACTGAGAGGAACGATAGTAATGAATATCAATAATAAAGCACTGAGATGGAAACATGTTTTAACACTTTTTGCCTTGAAAAACACTCTTCGAGGAGTCTAAGAATAGTTTTCCAAACTATCCCAAGTTTGATATTTCTTTAGGCCTAGCAGAGTTATATAATCTATACCACCGAAGGTTATATGGATCAATGGATGAGGATCTTAAAATGATCTCTTCCACGAAAGACCTTGGCATCACTGCCTCGAAGGACCAGAATATGGACTTCAAAGATTGCTCACCTGGTTGCAAAATCTACTGGAATGCTATTATTCCTAAAAAGGAACAATTCAGGTGACCTCAATAGGGAGTCTCTGAAGCTGCTAAAGTTAATCCTTTTAAGAAAAAGTTAAAATCGTTTTTAATAATAGACTAAGGGTGCGTTCGATTGACACTATTCCGGAATAAGAATAATAGGAATAAACCCGAACAACCGTTCGATTGAGACGCTATTCCAATACCGGAATACATGGAATGTATTCCAAACATTCTGCCCCAGAGAGCAGAATACTTGGAATAATCCGGAATAATGAGGTCATGCTTCGCGGTTTTTTTCAAATCAACAAACAAAATGGCTTCCGCTGCGTGCGAGCAAAACGAAATTTTACTCAAAAAAGGATACTACTGGAGTCGGGAAGAGACCCTTCTCCTCATTTCCTTTTACGAAGAAAAGAAAGAGATGTTCCAAAATGTTAACTAAAAGAAGAAACAAGTCTGGGAAGTGATTGCGGCGATAATGCAAGTGGAGAGCGTCGAAATATTTCGCCGCGGGCTGACCAGTGCGAAGGCAAATGGAAAGCTCTCACCCTTGGCTTTCGCAAATGCAAAGATCATAACAGTCAAACTGGCAACGAAAGAAGAGAATGTCCATTTTACAAGGAGCTATCGGAAGTGTATGGCTACCGGCCTAATGTTAGGCCATATGTCACGGCAAGCAGCTCAGGGCAAGGCGACTCCTTAAGGTGTCCTGAGAACGATTCCGCGCAGTCAGAGAAGTCAAGCGACCATGATGTCAAGGAAAGAACACCTGAAACAAGCACAGCTACGAAGAAACGTAAGACAGTGGCAAGCAGCTCTACGACGCCCAAGAAACCTTGGTTGGGCTCTGGTGGACGAAAGGAATGTCTTGCATGGTTTAAGGACTATGCAGAGCAGAAACGTGTCGAGCAGGAGGCTCAGCGAGAAAAGGCTGAAAAACACCACATAGATAAAATGGAGCTGCTCTTTGGCATCTTGGGTGTCCTACAGGATTTAAACAAATGAATTCCAGCTCTTGAAACTGGCTTTTACTTTTCCCGTCAATTTTTGAACAACATATTACTGCATATGGACTATAAAGTTGCAAATGTTTAACAAGTTACTTTTATCTGCCGAAATCTTTTAACAGACATTTTAAAGTATTATTTCAAAACCGAGGATATTTATCATATGTTATTTATATATTTGAAGTGAAACAGTTTATAAAGTTCATGTTAATGCAAGATATAAAATGATTTTATACTACTTATTATTAAAAGACAATTTTTAAAATTTGTGGCAGATGTTATTGAGTATTTCATAGAAAGGGAATGGCTTTATCTAATGTGCTGGGTAATTACAACATACTCTGAAAATTCTGCATAACACAGTAATAAATTTTGTTTAGGAATGCTGCTACCCGACGGACTACATGTTGATCATGATTCGTATAAACATTCAAGTAACAAGTAATGTTACTACATGTGCCCATAGGGGTTTTTTGCTGAAAGCTAAAACAATTTTTTTTTACTTAAATTCCCATTTTGCTTGAGTTTACTGCTCAACATTGAATTTAAGAACACTGAACAGTTCTTGGCATAGGAACACAGTTCATTGAACTTTGTTTTAGAGCAGATTTGGGCTGGTTGAATTTGTGGGGGAAGGACAGTGTGCAAACATAATATATAATATAGCTTCAAAGGGAAGTATGGCTATAAAGCAGCTGAGAGCATGATGTAGGTGTGGCAATAAACTATAATTACCATAATACGGTGGCATCAATGATTGTGGCAAGAGTAAATGACAAATCTGAGGAAGCCTGTACTACAGGAGCAAACAAATGTTCATACAAGGTGACTTTCTACATTCTTTCTGATGAAAGATATTGTTCCCTTCATTGTCATATTATGGTGCAGGGAATTTGAACAAGTGAATGTTATTTTCCAGAAAATGGAGACAAGTAGTAATGGGGGGGCGGGCGGTATAGCGTGTAACCAATCAGAATGGAGTATTTGTGTCACGTGGTACAAATAGACCAATCAGAAGGCCAGATTATGACATTCCATTCTGATGACGTCACAAGGACCGAGTAGGTGACTGGGCACTAGTTTTTAACGCGGGCGCGTCTGTGGGGGCATGCGGTGGTGTGATAGAGGGATAGATACGTCATGTAAAAATCATTGAGAGAGCAAGAGTGGTTAAAACCGGTTTGCAAACGAAGAGCGCGTGGTGTGTTTTGACGTTTTTACCTCCGATGACAAACAAATATTTCATTAGATGTTGTTTGCTTTTTCCGTTTATTTCTTTCATGATATTGTTGGCGGTGTGTCAACACTATCATAGAGGGATTTTTTCGGACGAGTGGGTAGAAGAATGATGTAGGAAGGAAGTTGGAAATGCGACGACGACGGCGAAGGAGGTAAGAATATATTTTTTTAAACGTGTTGTTTTGACGCGAAGAGATGAGCGCGGTTGTTTTTTGTTTTACGGTGAGAAGATAAGTGTTTTACGAGATGAAAAATTGTTTTTTTTTTTTTTTTTAGCGAACGAAGTGGTCGATGACACGATGTTAACAGTGATCGTGGTGCCGGAAGATGAAAATATTCCGTGCATGACATTTAAGAGCGAAGAGGTAAGAAAATTTTGTTGTTTTGAACCAAGGGAACCAAGTCGCCGAAGTCTTCTTGGATTTTAGTAGAGCTTTAGACAGACGTGATATTTATTATCGATCTACCTGATGCTGTTTCGTCTTGGAATATGGTGGCACTCTATGCAGATGACTGTCAAACCTCAAGGGTTATCCAACGTCGATACAATTATGAATCATTTCAGGAAGATCTCAATGATCTAGCCTCCTTTATCTCATTAGCAACTGTATAGAGAAAACCAAGGAAAAAATTCAATAGACACTGAAAACTGCGTT
Organism: Pocillopora damicornis; assembly: GCF_964200805.1. Classification (NCBI taxonomy): domain Eukaryota; kingdom Metazoa; phylum Cnidaria; class Anthozoa; order Scleractinia; family Pocilloporidae; genus Pocillopora; species Pocillopora damicornis. The sequence continues at coordinate 8,540,038 of NC_142678.1, forward strand.
CCGCACATTGCTAACGCCTGTCTTACTGGATGATCCCGCTTTGACAGGTAAAGTATTTGTGGTGGCATCACCATCAGGATAGTTTTCAACTCCTACCTCTCTCTGAGTCTGTTGACCCGTCATCTGATTTCCTGAAGTGAGCTGCGTACTCCTCCGGGGATATACCAAAATTGGCTAAGGCTTCCGTATTTCCAGCTGTATGAGTGACTTTATAGAAAAAATTCAGTTCTTCGTACTTGCTAAAAGGTACCAAGGCTGGTTTCTTGTAAGTGAATCATTTGGCTCTTAACAGTGTCTCCATCTGGCCTAGTTCAGGAGCTAAACTTCCTGTATATTCGTTTGGGTGCAACAAATGTACCAGGATACTTTAAAATGGCTTCCTGAATTTCTTCAGCACTTACCACATTTCTCGCTTTTAACTCACCTATTACAGCACTCTATGTCACAGTGTGAAGAGAATGTAAAAGATCCACGACTTTCATTACTTGTAAATAGAATCGGATACGTATCAGCTACTATTGAGTACTGCGGTACACAGTAAAGGCTAAATCAGAAGTCTTAGACATTATGCGCCTTTTTTACCATTACCAATGTACTTTATTTCCCCCCCCCTCCCCCCCGTATCCCAGAGAACACTTTTAGAGAAGGGTAAAGCACAAAAAATAGAAACACGAAAAATGGACCTAGGAAACGGAGAGGAAGACATTTATAGGTTTTTTTTTCCCCCAAATTTTCCTTTTCTTTTCTCCTCTAGAAAACATCTCGTAAACTGCACCTGCTTTGGAGAACCAGGCACAAGAGATTCACAGGATGAAGGAGATCAAAATTGCCCATACTGTCAATGTCAGAAACAGGAGAAAATATAGGCAATGTCAGAGGCTGATGTCAAAATATGACTTGTGCTATTTGCATGCTGATGAATAAGCTTGAAAAACGCACAATTACTGCACCTGGCTTTAAATGCAATGAATGCCTCACTGCCATGTTATAATTGGCACCCTTAATTACAGAATGTTTTGATACTGGAGACATCTCTGAAGATAAGAGGATTCAGCTTCCTACGGACTTTGAGGGCATATTAAATTCCTTTTGTTACTTTAATCTAATTTATGTTTGATTTATTAGTTTGATTATGTTATGTATTTACTTTATTGGTATATAGTTTTAATTATTTCTTTATTCTGTAAATCCTATTTGTTATACAAGGTTGTAGCTCATCCAGACTGCCACATGTTGCAAACACTGGCATGCTAATCATGCTCTCTCTCCAGCTTTGACACCTTCTCTTGCAAAAAGGTTGGGAAGATGTCTGGTGAGCTATCTAAGATGGCCAGTGCAATTAGTCATCAAACCAATCACTGCAGCCAAATTCCAGCACTGATGTTCGTCTCTGTGGCAGGTGCATACCAGGCAGCAATAGCAAATGGCTCTGGTTTTATCAGTCGGAAGATCCCGCCCAAGGACAAGAAATTGACAGGAGTGTGTTCAAATAACAAGCAACTGTGGAAGAGTGAAGAGGTTTTCAGTCAGACTGTGAGCTTCAAATAGAACCTTCAGATCCTTGAGTTCTATAAAGAGGATGATCCTACTGCCTGTAGTCTACTGATGCAAAGCCGAGGTCACAAGTTTATTGGTACCCTCTCCATTCTCAAAGAAGTTCTCACGCACTTTGCGGTCCTTACCAAAATTCTTCAGCATAAAGAATTAAGTTTTGCTTCCCTACTGTCTGCAGTGTCATACTGCCTTCCTAAGCTTGATGACATCTTGAGAAGGAAAGATGACACACTTGTGACCCTTGGTGATGACCTAGCAGAGAACGGAAATTTTGACTCGGCTGGAGTAGAAATCACTGAAGCAAGTACCACCTTCCATAGTGGTTTCATACAATTGATGTGAAAACACAAAGAGGCACAAGTGCATTGAAGAGGCGGCGGCGTGCGCACTCTGATTGCGTTGCATCATGGTCGTAAAACGAAAACCGAGTCCCTTACATCCTGTTGCGGTCGAGTGAACATCTCTGGTGGCAGCTAGATAGCGCGAATAAACGTGGAATGTAATGAGGATTCATTGCCTGTTGCCATTCCTTCGAAAGTTAAAAAGCGTTGGCAGGCCTGCGCGACTCCTGTTATTCCTCCGTGAAAAATTCGTTGTTAGGAGGCAACTAAAGAGATTAAAAAAGAATCGAAACTGCAGCCTTGGCCAAGAATCTATTCATTTGGCAGCAGTTACACTCACAGCCGATGGCTTTGTGAATAATATCAAATTCGCGAGTTATTTAACAGGGAATCAACCCTTGACATGCAAACTCATTACAAAAAGACAGCTACCTTTTTATACACGAATTATTTATCATGTCATACACTTAAAAGCATAAATACGGGATTCGCCCAAGGAAAAGCGTTACGCCTTCTAAGACCAAATTCGTCACGCTCAACGTTTGATTAAAAAACATACAGATTTTCAATTAAGCTTAAAAGAATAGAGAATACTTAAAATAAGGTTTTAAAGACCGTATCTCTGGAGTTATCTTCTGCGGGAGAGAGAGTATACTTGAAAACAAAGAAAAATAGCGCGCACACGCGAAAATATTACCTTTTGTAACACAATTTCATTCGGCTTCACCAAACCTCAAGAACATACAGACAGGGAAATTACACCTTAAAATAACCCTTATTATCACATTGCAAAGGAAAGTCATTAAAAGATATCTTAATAACAGCTAAGTTTTCAGGTCAGAATATTTAAAAGTGCAAGCGAAAGGCAGGAGTCTCACAAGCCTATCAACACTTTTTCAGGATCGACTGCATTTTGCTTTCCGGCTTACCCGGCGTGACGCCGTGTGCATTGTAGAGTTATTCAGTGGTCAAGTGACTTCTTTCATTGCTCTAATTCAACTGTCCTTCATTCTATTATCAAGATAGTGGATTTACCGAAGTATTGTTTGATCAATTTTTCATTGGGATTGGTGTTCGTATGTGAAAATGGTTTTATGACATTACAATAATATTGTTTCCTTCATTTATTGATGTAACACAGACAATAGGATCCACTCCTCAAGTTTTGATACTGAGTACTGTTTTAAAGATGATTCAATCTCAGGTTATCAGACCATTGAATAACTTCTGTTGGACAGTTCAGACCGAAGTGAACAAAATATTCAATCACATCAGACTTAATCACATTATAACCTTTTTTGGAATTGATTCTTTATTTGATCTCTTGTAAAAACACCTCTGTAATTATTGATTCCGAAGTATTTTATACAGTTAAAGATATGAAAGTTTGATACTGCAGTGTTAACAAATTCGGCGCAGGCAACCTGGAATCGACAAATTCTTTTAGAGTTCCAACGGACCCAATTTTTCATTGGGATTGGTGGTTCATCAAGGTTCTACATATTCCTCGGAAGATTCACAGATCTAATCTTGTTTGGGCAAATTGTAAGAATTAAATTGATGCCCTTCAAAATTTACAGCCCATTAATTTGGTTTCAATGTTCGCGAAATATTGTGGCAAAATAGCAATAGCAGTAATGGGGAGACAACGCTTATTTTACTATTATCCTTATCATCATCAATATCATTATCATCGTTCACAACCATCGTGGAATCTTGCCTGGCAAAATCACCGTGACAGCATGCATTTCAAACCAGGCAATTCGAAATGTGTCCCCAAATGACTGAGAGAAACGATAGCAATGAATATTAATAATACAGCACTGTAATGAAAACATGTTTTAACAATTTTTTAACAATTTTTTTCTTAAGAGAACTCGTGGATGTAGCACGGTTATAGTGTTCCATTGTATTCCATGTCCTGAACACTAGCCCCTCATGAGAACAAACCACTTTTTACAAGAGGTAATCAGAGGCACTGCACTGAAAACATAAGATGTAATAACCGAGGTGAATTACTGGGAAGTCTCAGAATAGTTTTCCAAAACTGTCCCAGATTTGATTTCTCTTTGCGTCTACCCGAGTTATATAACCTATATCACCGACAGATTATATAGGTTAATGGATGAGGATCTTAGAATTATCTCTTCCTCGAAAGACCTTAGCATCACTGTCTTGAAGGACTTGAAGTGGACTGCACAGATTTCTCACGTGGTTGCAAAATCTGATAGAACGCTGGGATTCCTAAAAAGGAACTACTCGGGTGACCTTAATAAGGAGTCTCTGAAGCTGCTTCAGTTAGTTCCTTTTCAGAAAAAGTGAAAATCGTTTTTTTATAACAGACTAAGCTCAGTGTTCCATCATGAACACACTCCTTCTTCTAAGTTAGTTTGTCCGAAGTGCCACCATGCCAATACTGCTACACTTTGTTCTTGTTAATTTCTAATTTTTTTTCCATTATTATTTTCATTGGGTTTCCGAGGAAGGGGTTGTCAATTTTTTAGGAGAATGGTTAGGTTGTAAGTTTACACAGCAGGGAACCTAAGGTTCAATTGTATGTCCTACTCCCTCTGAGTGAATTTTAAAAATAAAAAAAAAAATAAGTTATCAGTTTTACCTTTGACATTGACTCTCCTGCAAGAGACATAGCTGCTTTCGTTCACTCACCTGGAATGCTACAGACAATATTCACAGATTCATAGGATGAAGGAAACCAAAATTACCCGTACTATCAATGTCAGAAAGCCGGAGGAAATATAGCCAATTTGTCAGAAGCAAATGTCACAATGCAACATGTGCTGATTGCATGCTGATGAATAAGCTCAACCAATGCACAATTACTGGACTTGGCTTTAAATGCAATGAACGCCTGACTGCCATGTTAGAAATGGCACCCTTAATTACAGAATGTTTAAACACTGGAGACATCCCTGAAGATGGGAGGATTCAGCTTTCCAGGGCCTTTAAAGGCATACTGAATCGCTTTTCTTATTTTTATCTAATTCACTTATTTAATTATTTGGTTTGATTAGGTTATCTATTCACTGGTTAATTAGCTGATTTAATTATTAGTATATAGTTTTAATTATTTCTTTATTCTGAGGAGCCCATTTGAGACAAATGAAGTATGTAGGTATGTACTAAGTTATAACTCATCCAGAAGTTAACATGTTGAAAACACTGGCATGCTAATACACACAAGAGATTCACAGCATGAAGGAGACCAAAATTGCCCATACTGTCAATGTCAGGAGACCAGAGGATATCAAGCCAATGTGAGAAGCAAACTTCGCAATACAACCTGCAGGGCTAAAAATTAACTCCAGTGCTTGGTGGCCAGTCAGGCCAGTTTCCTTGAATTCTTAATGGCCCATCCCAAAATGAAGTAGCCCTCGATTTCCTCTAGTTTAAAATGGAAAACTTGAATAAACGTCCCATGGCTTTTAACGGAGCGTTAACTAAAAGGAAAGAACACAAAAATTAAACACAAAAAATTATTTTACGCGATTTCAATAGGCAAATATGAAAAAAGGGCATTCAATTTCGCGATTGAAGCGTTCTCAACTTTATTTTATTTTTCCAAAGGTCTGAACTGTTTAAAGTTTCTAGATAACTGGAACACAACAAAACACATATTTGAAAACTAACGTTAAAAATAAATGTATTACAACGTGAAAACGCATTGTTTCAGTGGTTCGCGGCAACGTTCATGAGGTGACGGAAGTTTTTTGTCCAACAAAATATTGTGCACTTAAGGCACTAAGCGAAATGCTGTTCGTACTTGAAGAAAAACTTATTATTAGAGTTTAATACGAGTTTAACGATAACAATGCATGCATTAAATATCATTCGTTACGATGGCTTTTGTTTATATCTAATGTCTTTTGGGTATTTTGCCCATGTGATACTAAATAAATGTTTCATCTGATGGTGTTCATTACAAATCTTCAAAGGGATCTTCCGGTGGAAGTTCCTTCCCATCAATGACTTCACTGATGCCCGCCTTCTTCCATCCTTTGGCAATTGATATCCTGCCTTCAGAGGAAGAGAGATGATTAAACATGCTCACAAGCCATGTTGCGTGAATTGGTTTTAAAACCGAGAGGCGCATGTCAACATCAACATCATCGAGAGCCACCCCTGAATCCAGTTGAGTGTGAATTTGTGCCGAGTACCAAGCCGTAAATTGGTCTTTCATGAACTTCTTTGATTCTCTGTTGACAGTCAAATCAAGGGGTTGGAAGAAATGGGTCATATTTGCTGGCACACTAACCACTTCAATGTTCATTGCTGCCAGTTTAGATAAAACCTTGGCTGTCTTCTGGCCTTTAAATACGTCCCAAATCAACAATGCCTTCTGTGTGGCTGGCAAATTCAGTTCTTTTCACTTTAGGACAACGCATGGTTGAATGATGTTGTCGAGTAGATTGAGAGTTTCCAGTTCGTTCGAGTAGTGTTTGGGATTCTGCGTTACTACGAACCCGCGTGGAAAGTCAAAGCCTCTCGGTTCACTTGCTTTGGTCTTCCCTTGATAAATTATTTGCATAGGCAGGAAGTCGCCGTTTAAAGAGATAACAAATGTGAGAGTAATGTTTCTTTTGTCTGTAAGACCTTTGATTAGCACAGAAGAGGAATTGCGGGCTGCCATTGTCGTTTTTCCAACGGAGACGTACGATGAAGGTGTCTGATCGGCGTTAAGAACAAGCTGCAGAGGAATACTGTGCACTGCAATGCAACTCTTGATGTCAGTTAAAAATGTTAATTTGCACTCTTCATACATCCCTAAAGGAACGGGGGGTCTTGTTGTGGTTCCAGCTCGCCTGGAGAAGTTACACCGTCGATAAATTGATTTCACCCAGGTCGAGGTTGGCTCAAATCCCCTGAAGTCTTTCACGGGATTGCTCTTTATTAATGCCATGGCTGAGGCTTTGACAACATTGAAATTAACAACACCACCTCTGTTTCGTATGCTCTTCAAAAGTAATATCAGTTTCTGGTCAAGATCAAGAAGGAGCGGCGGGCGGCCTCGGGTGTCGTGTGGAATAGAAGTCACGCTTTCTTGTATTCCTTGTCTCTTCATTTCCTTCAGTTTCTTCTGATATGCTTGTTTGAAGGTTCTCACCGTACTCTTTAAGGTTTGGTAGCTGTGCTTTAAAGTGATTCAGGGCTCTTAGATTTCCGTTTTCGCTTGCATATTTACCGATTTGTGCACGCAATTCGGGAGAGTAATGGTTGTAATTTCCTCGCTTTCTTTTCGATGACAAGTTCTTGTTAGGATCTACAGCGTCTCCCACCGACAATACAACTTCATTGTATTCCTCGCTTCCAAGATTAGTAGCCTCCTGCTCCGGTAAAAAGGCACATGCACCAGCATTTGCAGGTTGAGAGTATGCAGCAGAGTTTTGGGAATTTACTGTTTCTTTAACAGTCAACCCAAACTGAAATAAAGACATGATAAATACTCAAGCGACTCTCAAGATTAGCGAGGCTACAACAACTGAAGTACAAAGGTCAATTACATTTGACAGATTGACAGGTTTGATGCTTGCGTCAGTCAGAACTTTATCTTTGCACGTGTTTTCGTCGTTCAGTCAGTGTTGTACGAGGTACTTGCCAAAATATTCCGGTATTTTCTACACTGTCAACACGAGCAGGATGAGTGATTCTATAAGAACCTCCTTCCGGAGGAAGCGTGGTTTGCGAGGATTTCATGTCTACCAAGATATCTGGAAACCAGTAATTGGAAAAACCTTGCATTGCATCCATGAAAGAAACAATATTCATGATCGTTATGCGATATATATAAGAACCTCCTTCCGGAGGAACCGTGGTTTGCGAGGATTTCATGTCTACCAAGATATCTGGAAACCAGTAATTGGAGAAACCTTGCATTGCATCCATGAAAGAAACAATATTCATGATCGTTATGAGATAGCAGCAACCAAGCGACTTCCAGGACGGTTAGCTGATTCAATTGTGGGTCATTTACCAAGAGAGATTTCGAGATGCACTCGTTTTCTCATTTCACGAGGCGGGAACGTCAAAGTGACGGTAATAGATTCCAAGCATCGACGATCACCACTCGTACAGGGTGTCCTTGAAATCCCTGTCACTGTTAGCATCGAATTCGACTCCACCTCCAAAAATATTTTAGTGTTGGAACGCTACAAGAAACTTGTGAATGAGAACTACAAGGAGCCAATTAATGGCAATTTTGACGACTGTACGAAAGACATCCTAAGGGATTTGTACGAATCTAGCGATTCAGATGAAGATGACACCAGTAGCGTAGATTAACTTCTCCATGCAAAACATTTAACGATTTCACAAATTCAAAAATGGAATTTACGAGTAGAAACCAGTTAATATTTTGCGTTTTGTTGATAAATATCCTGTAAATTTTGTTGCCATTACGAATAAATCATTTTTTTCTACAGTTTGATTTTTATGTATGGGTATTAAATCTCGCGAGGATTTTTTTTCGCGGGTCTTTAATTTCGCGATTTTTTTACAATCGCGAAAAACGCGAAATTAAAGACCCGCGAAATTAAGTACCAATAAGGTACACATACAGTTTGATTTTTAACTTTCTATTTCGCAAAATTTACATTGCAACTTTTCGAAGTTCAGGAGCGTAATTGCTCATCGGGCATTCAAACCTTAACTTTTGGTGGCCCTTGTCAGTTTTCACTCGCCACTGGCCACCGTGCGGCAGCCAGTGTTTAGCCCTGTAACCTGTGCTGTTTGCATGCTGATGAATAAGCTCGACCAACACAAGACTCCCGCACTTGGTTTTCAATTCAATGAAGGCCCGACTGCCATGTTAAAGTTGCCACCCTTGATTATTGAATGTTTGAACACTGGAGACATCCCTGAAGATACGAGGATTCAGCTTTAAAGGGCCTTTGCGGACATATCAAATTGCTTTTGTTATTTCTATTAAATTTATTTCTTTGATAAATTAATTTGATTTTGTCTTTATTTACATGTTACAGGCTTAAGACTTACTGACAACCCTGTCTATTAATTACAGAGCAAAAGATTCACATCCAAAGCACATTCAGAAATTTCCTATTGTAACTCTAATGCCAAAACCGCTTCAAGAAATTTGAAACTATTCTTGACCAGGCAACCATCACATGTAAATCATAATCACCTCTTCAATGATGCAATAATATTAAATTCTAAAAAACCTACAAGTTGCCAACATCAATTTTAATGCATTTATATATCTTACACAACCAATTGTACTATGCTTATGATAAACTTATGGCCATCTGCCTGTTGCTGTTGTCAAATTCAATGAAAACATTTAGTTCCAATACACTGGGTAAAATGCCAAATTTTAGTGTCATTTAAGTAAAATTAAACAACTATTAAACCCAAAGACAAATTTAAGCCATGTTTACTAAACTTAAACATGACTTAAAAATGTACCTTTGTTAAGGCGAGGTTTAAATGCAAATTAAATCGACGTTGAGATTTAAGCTATGTTTAAGTCATTTTAACCGTACTTAAATCCTTTGAAGGATTTAGGGTTACTTTAAACCACCTTAAATCTGACGTTAAACCTATTGGGGAGATTTAAGGTCTAGTTAAAGGAGCCTTAAATACAACATTAAATTTATCATAATATTTATGCCGTGTTTAAGGACCTTAAAAACACATCAAATCTTTTGGTGTACACCAAGTCTACTTTATTGACATAATCTCTCACCAGAACCAGAAACCATACGAGAGCAGCCTCCAGCAACCTTCAATGAATTAATCATAGATTAATATTAATATTATGTATTTAGTAAAGCCACAATATTTCACGCTACTGATTTTATTGCTTTTTCAATTCTTTGGGTAATGAAACTGTGTTTGTTGATTGTGAACAAGACACTTGATTTCTTGTGTTGGAAACTGTTTCACTAAAGGAAGGTGGTTGCTCAGGGAATTTGACTAACCTGAGCAAATAAGGTACATTTCTTCAAAACCATATAATTTTAGTATATACCAAACCAGTGGACAGTGTTTTTTGCATGCTCTGATTGGCTACTCAAACTCAGGATAGTACATGCATGTACTATCCACTTCCCAGCTTAAGCTGAAGTGTGAAAAACTTTTTTTTGCAGTGTTCTGAGATATAAATTTATAATTCTTTTATCTCACTGGTTTGGTATATACTTCACAGCTCATTAAATATCCACCACCACTAAGGGGAATAATATTTATTGTTAAATATATTAAAAACAACAACGACATGTGAATGTAGATTGATGTTAATAACTGGCTGGTAAAATAATGGCACGGCGTGGAATAGGGCAAACTGCCATGAGTTTTACATTGTCAAGAGTTAAATAAGCTCCAGCAAAAACACTGTGTATCCTATAAACAGGCAAAAAGTAGCTCGATGCTCTAGGTTCAAAGTTATTTGCGTCCCACACACAAAGGGTATTAAAACTTCCCAAGCATTGGTTTTGCTGAACAAGGAAACCGAGGTTTCTGAGCATGAAGTGAACAGCTCTGAACTGCAAACGTCACCAGACATCTCTAACTGAACGTTGAAAAGCGCGCGTTTGTATCGAGGACGCGGTATGTCTCGTCCCCAGAGTGAGGCCGAGATCCTTATGCGCATGACAAATACCGTATGAACGCCAATCAAATGTCCAACACTATAATCACGGGATATTTGATCTTTCACTGTCGTTCGTTCACTCGGTCGAGTTTCGTTTCGTTGCGGGCACGTGTTTGGATTCTTCCTCGATAGGACGATGGCTGCAAACGATCCACTTCAAGAGAGACAGCTTGTTCTTATGGAAAGAATGAGTAGAAGGATTGATTCGATTCTCGAAGGGCAAAAGAAACTAGAAGATACGAATGCAGTCCTTCAGCAAGAAAATGCAAAGCTGAAGAACCAACTTGCGAGTCTGGAAGGGCAGGCAAAGAAGAAAGGCAACAAACGTTCTAAAAGCTCTCGCAGAGAATCAAATGTTGTGATTCCAAATGACTTAAGGGTAAATATTCTTTAATTACTTTAAGGATATAAATTTTTTCAACTTTAGTACCGTTAAGTTGTGTTTGAGAGTTTCAGTTGCGGTGTATCAGAAGCATAAAACGTGTCTTCAAAGACACCGCCATTCCGCCATCACGCGTGTTCTGTGTTAACTTAAAGCACAATATGTGTAGATGTTGGTTCTAGTGCTTATCACAAAGTTGGAACATCCTTGTGCTGAATTCTTGTGCCTATTTTGCAAGCATTTAGCAAAAATACTGTTTACCCAGTTTAAAATTCCACTGTGTACTGTTTACCCAAAAACCCTGCTGACCCTGATTAAAGAAATAAACAAGTTTGTGGTTTGAATTGACTTTTGACATATGATGTTCTTCCATATTATCTTCCAGAAACGGTTTCGGTTCATCTACAAAAAGATGGTAGAAAAAAAAGTGACACAAGGTTTCATCATTGATGAGGAGTATGTTATTTTTTTACCATACATAAGATGATGTGTTTAAATAGCAAGGCACTAAGAGAGATGGCATGCAAGATATTAGAATTAAAACTTTACCACCAAGAACTAAATCTCTCTCTGACCAGCTCCTTCTAAGGGACTGTTAGTTATCTGTTTTGAGGCTTGTGTTTAGAGTCTGGGGCCAGTGTAAAATATTCAAATTGGGAGTAGGAGGTGGTAAACTTTTAGAATCTGTTATTTCAACTATTATGTTGCTGATAGATTAATACATGCAAATTTTTGTTTTGAGAAATCGTTTCCCTCCAAGAACCAGAAATCCTAATGTCAGTTTGAAGGTGTAAAAAGCATGTAGCTTCTGCACTGTACCAGCAGTGATTAGAAAATTGTCCCTCTTGTATAACTGCTTTACTTGAATTATTATTTCCTTTTTTGGCTGAATAATAATAATAATATTATTATAACTGCCTCTGGCTATTGTTTAAAACAAAAATAACATTCTCATTTTTATTGCAGTCCACAGTCAGAGAGAAACCAGAGTATTTTTACAAAAGTGAAAGAAGTACTGAAAAAAGAGCATGGAGGAGAAAGCTGCCTATGGACTGACTTACAAATGGAAGGTATTACATTACAGGAATCAAGTTTTAATGTTGTGTGCAAGTTAGAACAAGAAGCATTTACCTTGTGCAAAATCAAACAAATTTTCTGAAATATGTTGGACAGAAAACTTAAAAACTGAGAGGGAAAACACAATATTACCAGCATTAATTCTTTTAATTAATATATATCCATAAGCTGATGTTACATATACACATAGACTTGTCATTGTATTGTAATTTTAGGATATCATGCAGCGATAATAATTATTGTTTTTAACTCAACAGCTCAGTTTTATCGGTACTTCAAAACAACTAAAGAAAGAGAGCAGAGGATAAGAAAAGGGAAAAATGAAGAGCATAAAGAAAAGTGCAAAAGGAGCAGGCGTTTGCTAAATGTAAGGACTAGCTAAGTTGTCTTGCTTTTGCCATGCTAAACCTATATTCAAGAATAAATTTTCAAGATAGTGTGGCTGAAGCATGGCTTCTGAATCAAACGTTTCAATTCAGTTTGACAACAAGTGTTGTTTAATACTGTGGCAAATTTGTGCATGGCATTGTACCAACATAATAATAGTTTGAAAACACAATACAATGTGGGATAATATACAGCAACAAAAAATGAAACAATGCCATGCACAAATTTGTCATACACTGTAAGTAGGACTGGTATGTTTACAACTGGTGTACAAATACACATTAATTAGGAAAGTCAACCTTGCTGGTAGTTAACCAAATAATATGGGTTTGCTTTAATTTAGTACTGTTTTGTAGCATGAATTTTTTTCTGGGAGTTCTATATATTGCTGATTGTTATTTTCATATTTTATATCTTTTGTGGGATATCATTTTGAGTTACAAAAGTATTTCTATTTGACAATAAATTATATGTTTCATAGATATAATTTGGTCTGGTTATTAACTAAATAATGACTAAATTGTTGCTTTTTGTTCCATTAGAAACTGGAAAGGCGTCAGTCATCCTATGAGATGCTACCAGCTTCTATGACACCAAAAGAAAACAGTATTATAGTGAAATCCTTTACATTGATTGTATGAGTAGCGAAGAATCAGATTATGAGGAGCAAGAAGATTTCATTACTGGTGAAAAAGAAAAGAAACTGGCAAGATATGTAACCAAGAAGCTATCATGGGAAAGAACAAGCTTGACAAATGCAAAAGCCAGGCTAGACAGAACCTACAAAAATAATTTGACCCCCCATGCCAGGGCAATGGCTAAGCCAAGGAGTGTTGGTGGCATGTCGGAGAGGCCTGCACCTGCTGGCCCACTTTGGGCTGTCAGGCAGATAAACAAAGAGTCGTGATTGAAAAAATACTTAACACTTTTTCTACTTTTTATTCATTTATTTATCATGTATTTAATGGCAAACTGAAGTAATTGTTTTGTTAGAACAAATTATTGTCATCTAGATCACAGGGATAGTTTCTTCCAAGTATTGTTAAATTTATTGACTTATGATGGGGAAAATTTGTTCCTGTCAAGCATAAATAAGCTAGGTATGTGTGACATTTTAACCCTTTAACTCCCAAGATCTGATTAGTAACTATCCTCTCTAGCTGCTACATATTTCCCTGTAACTTAGTTATGAGAATCTCGTGTGATATCAAGACAAAGACCTATACCTGATGAGTTTGAGAATTCTCATTATCTCTTTGCTGGATAAGTTCAAGATATTTTAGGGAGAAGTTACTTGTTAATCACTCCTGGGAGTTAAATGGTTAATTACAAATAGGCAGTAGCTTTAAGAATGTGTACCAGTGAATTTAAAATAAAAGAAACTTGAAACATATATTGTTTAGTGTGATATGTGACCTGGTGGGTGGCAGTTTAGTAATGAAACAACAAAACAATAATATTTCACTGATTTCACAAATTTGATTCAAAACTAAAATAAGCAACAAATTTTGAGCAGATTAATTTGCATTAAATGGTACTTTGACAACATTAAATGTTTAAGTTCTGTTTACTTCAATTAAACAGTACTTAAACATACAGGAATGTTTTGGACACATTTAATGTGCACTTAAACCTGCATTAAGTTTTAGCCTTAAGATAGTATAAGCCAGGTTTAAGTCCAACTTAAATCTAGGTATAAGTGACTTAAACATCAACTTAAACTTATTAAACCTGAGTTTAAGACAGGATTAATCCATGTTTAAGGACACCTAAATATATCGTTTCTCCATGTGATAGCTCCTGTAACTACGTCTGTGCACGCTGGGAACTCAATAAAAGAAAGGCAACAGCTACCACTTAAACTTCCATGGCCACTGACAATTCATAAGAGCCCAGCATTAACTCTGCATAAGGCAAGGCTTTGCAGTTCGTTGAAAGACAACATGCTTGACTCCTTGCCCTTTGTTCATGGCCTCTGTCCAAGTATTTACATGTTACAGATGAGTGTTACACCTGCTTCAAAACTTAATGACAGCCCTGTCTGTTAATCAGAGACCAAAAGTTTCACATCCAAAGGACATTCAAAATTTGCTATTGTAATGCTGAAACCATTGAAGAAATTTGAAACTACTCTTAACTACGCAACTATCACATACAAATCATAATCGCCACTTTAATGATGCAATAAGATCATATTATACAAACCTAGAGGTTCCCAACATCAATTTTAATGCGTTTATATAACTTAAACAACCAATTGCACTATCCTTATAATAAACTTATCCCCATCCACAGATCTGCCTGATACTGTTGTCAAGTTCAATGATAACATTTGGTTCCAATAGCTCCTGTAACTAAGTCTGTACATACTAGTAATTCAACAAAAGAAAGGCAACAGCTACCACCTAAACTTACATGGCAATGACTGTTCATAAGAGCCCAGGATTAACTTTGCATATTTTGAAGTGGTGTTTGATCAATTTTTCATAAGGTATGTGAAAATGATTTAATGACATTACAATAATATTTTTCTTTCTTTCATCTGTTGATGTCACACAGACAATACACTCAAGAGATTGCCAGGATGAAGGACACCAAAATTGCCCATACTATTAATGTCAGGAGGCCGAAGAAAATATAGCCAGTGTGAGAAAGGAATGTCAGAATGCACCCTGTGCTGTTTGCATGCTAATGAATAAGCTCCACCAATGCACAATTGTTACACTTAGCTTTGAACGCAATGAATGCCTGAATGCCTAATAGAATTAGCACCCTTAACTAAAGAATTTTTGAACACGAGAAACATCCCTGAAGACAGGAGGATTCAGCTTTCCAGGGCCTTTGAGGACATCTAAAGTATCTTTTGTTATTTTTATATAATAAATTAATTTAATTAATCCATTTGATTATGTTATCTATTTACTAGTTAGTTAGCTCATTAATTTATCGGTACAAAATTTTAATGATTTTTTCCTTTTGACAACCCATTGGGACGAATAAAGTATGTATGTATTTAATGAGTTGTAGCTCATCCAGACTGCGACATGTTGGAAACACTGGCATGCTTATCGTGCCCGGTCTGCAGCTTAAACACCTACTCTGGCAAAGAGGGAGATGTCTGGTGTGACCTGTGTAAGATAGGAAGTGCAATTG
This sequence comes from Pocillopora damicornis, assembly GCF_964200805.1. NCBI lineage: Eukaryota > Metazoa > Cnidaria > Anthozoa > Scleractinia > Pocilloporidae > Pocillopora > Pocillopora damicornis. Next base: position 8,555,555 of record NC_142678.1, read on the forward strand.
GGTACATACCAGATGAAATTAGCAAATGGCTGTGGTTTCTTCAGTCAGAAGATCACACCCTAGAACAACCAATTGTCAAGAGTGCGATCCAACAAGACGCACCTGAGGGAGAGAGAAGAGCTTTTCAGTCAGACTGTGAACTTCCACTAGCACCTTCAGATATTCAGTTCTTTAAAGAGGATGGTGTTAGTAACTGAGGTCTACTGATACAAACCACATCTCACCATTTTATTGGTACCCTCTGCATTCTCAAAGAGGTTCTCACACCCTTTGCGGTCCTTAGCAAAGCTCTTCAGCATGGAGAACTAACTTTTGCTGCCCTACTGTCACCTCTGTCATACTGCCTTCCTAAGCTTGATGACATCATGAGAAGGAAGGATGACATTTTAGTGACCTTGAGCGATGACCTAGCAGAGAATGGAAAATTTGGCTTAGCTAGACTCCAAATCACTGAAGCAAGTAATAACTTCATTACCGGTTTAATACAACTTATCTAACAACATTGAAAGAGAACAGATCAATAAGATTCCATTCCCTGCCAGTTGTTCAGGCCCTTTAAATCTATGATTTACAACATTTCCCTGCCAAGGAAGTCACTGATTTGGAGAGTGATCGAATGAACCATATAGCCAGAATTGCAGATCACTTTGGTGCCACAAATTACATAAAAACTGATGCCCTTCTGTGTGAGTGGTAACATGTCAACTTCATTGCACAGGATACAAAGACCGAGTGCCTTATGACCATCACACCACAGCCAGGAATTACTTCTGTCGGAAACGTATTGTTATCAAGTCGCGTGACTATAGGGCGTGGCGAACTTGACACCATTGTATCGTACATGTGATTGAACCAGTAAGAGTCAACAATGACCGGAAATTCCTGTGTAACCAAAAACTAAGACTAGAGCTGATATAAGAATGTACAATCGCGTAAATTGATCAGTTAGAGAGTTGTACTCAATGTGATCGGGTAGTGAGAAAATAAATAACTTTAAAACATATTGTGACTTTTGGAGAGAACTGGAAGAAAGGGGGACATTCTCCAAACGTGGCACCTCCGACGGGACCGCTATCACCTTTGGCTGTGAGTATAATTTAGTCCTGAATTTTCTTTAAAGCTACGCAACCGACGGCAATGGAAAACGCGAGGGGAAAACTGCAAACGAAGCTTACACAACTGGGAATCCATGCCAAGCGAACACAACAAGTGCTCGATTCAGGATCTGTAGAGGCTATCGAGAGACACACGGGAGCGCTGCGGTCTACAATATCTGAGGCGGATGAACTGAAGCACGCTTTGGAAGCGTTAAAAATCGAAGCAGGAGAAGATCTTGGTGACATAGCCACGTGGAATGCCGAGATTGACCATCAACTAATGAAAGCTGACGAAGAGGTCGGGAAGCTTCGCAAATGGCTCGAAGAAAGAAGACGCCAGGAAGAGACGAACGCGCGCGAGGAACAACTCAAGTTCGAGTTGAAGCTGCAAGAACAAAAGATGAAACTCCAAAACGCCCTTGCTACGCAAGAGAGCCACGAAGGGGGCGGGTCACCCAAACAAACAACGCAAGCGAAGCTACCGAATATTGAGATAAAAATGTTCGAAGGTTCTTACTTGGATTGGCCGAGGTTCTGGGGCCAGTTTACAGAAACGATAGATAAAGCAGAAGTGGCACCCATCAACAAATTTACCTATTTGTGTGGGCTACTGGGACCGAAAGTAAAAACCTCTGTGGAAGCCTTGCCGTTTACATCTGAGGGCTACAATAGAGCCAAGTCGATACTATTAAGCAACTATGGAAAGGAATCCGAAATAACGAAGGCGTACATAAAAGAAATAATGGCCCTCCCCGTCATCACAAGCGCCAACCCTAGGAGGATAAGTGAGTTTAGTGAGACATTGACGTACTGTGTACAAGCGTTAGAAACGATGAATAAACTGAATGAGGTTAACGGAAACGTGCCCATGACACTGGATAAACTTCCAGCGATTCGGGGAGACCTAGTACGAATGGATCCAGAGTGGGAGAAGTGGAATTTCGCCCAGTTGTCAGAGGCAGTGAGACTGTGGACGAAAAGAAACCCAGTTGAAGAACGAGAGACGTCAGAGCAATTTAATTCGAAACGTGACCACTCGAATAAGCTCTTCCAAGCACGAGGTGGCGAGGGTAAGCTAAACAAGTGCGTTTATTGCAGTGATGCGACGCATAGATCGTCTGAATGCCAGAAAATCTCAACCGTGGACCAACGGAAGCAATTTCTCGCAAAAAAGAAGCTGTGTTTTAATTGCGCAACACCAAATCACCGCGCCGCAGAGTGTTTCAGCAAGAAAACATGTTTACATTGCCACAAACGTCATCACTCCTCGATATGTGATCGTGAACAAACAGACAGCGGGAAGCAGACGTTGATGACAGCCAGTGAGAACAATGAAGGAATAATGCCAGTATTAACAGTAAAGGTCGATGGTATTACCTGTCGCGCGTTGATAGATACAGGAGCGGGGAGTTCATATGCATCTGCAAAGCTGTTGGATCTTCTAAAGAAAAAGCCAAGTGAAACGAAAACAAGACGTGTGGATATGCTAATCAGCTCGAAAGTAACCAAAATAGAAGTGTACGACACCGTCGTGGAATCCTTAGACGGAAATTATCAGATGCCTGTGAAGCTAACGAAGGTCAACAAAGCAGAGCTATTATCGACTGAAAATCCAAAGTACGGAACACTGGTACACAAGTACCCACATTTAAAAGGAGTCAAAATCACAGACCTTGACACGAAGGACCAACTTCCTATACACGTCGTACTAGGAAGCGGGGAATATGCGCGCGTAAAAACAGAGACAAAGCCGCAAATTGGACAGGATGGAGAGCCGGTGGCAGAGAAAACTAAACTGGGATGGTTTATTATGAGCCCGGGATCAGAATTTGACCACAACACGATGCTGCTGACCCAAACATCAGAGTGACTATGAGGACTTATGCAGGCTTGACATACTGGGGCTTGCAGACACACCAGAGCATGACCGGAGCTTTGTGCACGCAGAATTCAAGGAACAACTTCAACGCTCACCGGGAGGATGGTATGAAACTGGACTACCATGGCGAGAAAATCATCCAGAACTACCAACAAACAAACAAGGAAGCTTACGACGCCTGTCAAGTTTGACCAGGACACTGCAGCGCAGTAATCTGACCGTGGAATACGATGGCATAATAAGAGAGCAACTCCAGAACAACGTAGTTGAAATCGCACCAGTAGAAGTCGTGGGGAAGGAATTTTACATTCCACACAAAGCAGTGATTAGAGAAACGGCTGAAACAACCAAAATGCGCATAGTTTATGATGCTTCAGCAAGAGCAACGCCAGAGTCACCGTCGCTGAACGAGTGCCTTTATCCTGGCCCTCCATTGCAAAACAAGCTTGGGGACATACTAGTGAGACAGAGAGCATACCCCATAGCTGTAACCGCAGACATCCAGAAGGCCTTCTTACAAATACGCATCCGGGAGTGTGAACGTGATGCATTAAGATTTCATTGGAGGAAAAGTGAACACGGAAAGCTAGAGACACTACGTTTCACACGTGCGCTGTTCAGTCTAGCCCCATCACCCTTTCTGCTCGGTGGCGTAATAGAAGCCCACTTGGATGCATGGGAAGAACGGGAACCAGAGATAGTCGCAGAGCTTCGACGCAGTTTATATGTTGATGATTTACTAACAGGTGGACGAAATACAAGCCAGGCCCAGCAGCGCAAAGATAAAGCCGTTCAAATATTCAGCGACGCAACGTTCCAACTCCACAAGTGGCATTCCAATGTCAAACAGCTAGAGGAAGATACAAACCTGACCGTCAGTCCTGAAGAACAGTCATTCGCTAAACAACAACTAAATGTGAAACCCAGTGAATCAAAGATGTTGGGACTCAAGTGGGACAAAGAGCAAGACACTTTGGCGGTAGTAATACCCGAAGAAGAAACCCAGCCAACCAAGCGAGGCATTCTGGGAAAGATGGCCAAGATTTATGATCCCTTAGGCCTGATTGCACCGTTAACTCTCACCGCTAAGCAGATTTATCGCGAGTTGTGTGAGGCCAAAGTACAATGGGATACGAAGATCAACGGAGAGCTCCTACACCGTTGGAAAAAATGGGAGCAACAATTACCTCGTGAACAGCAAGTACTGCGATCGATAGCAAGTTATCAAGAAGCATTACAAGAAGTGGAACTACACTCTTTTGGGGACGCGTCAGAACGAGGAGTAGGAGCGGCAGTTTATGCAGTTGTACGTCAATCATCAGGCAACACTCAACGATTAGTGGTCACCAAGAATCGACTTGCCAAACAGGGACTGACTATTCCGCGCCTAGAGTTGATTGCAGCGCACATGGCTACCAATCTATTAGTAAACGTACGCAACGCCCTAGACAACGTTCCCTCCCCAAAGATGTTCGGATGGTTAGACAGCACCGTCGCACCTCATTGGATCAAGGGAAATGGCCAGTATAAACAGTTTGTCGCGAATCAAGTTGCCAAGATACAACTACACAATGAGGTTGAGTGGAGGTACGTGCCCACTGATGAAAACCCAGCAGACCTGGCGAGCAGAGGCGCCCCAGTACACTCAGCACTTTGGCAACGGGGACCGGAGTGGCTTCAAGACAACTCCAAGTGGCCAATCAACCCAGTCACTCGATCCTCACCAGCATCAGAAGTTGAAGCCAAAGTCATAAGGGAAGTGCTCAACCTAGCACAAACCAAATCAGAACCAGACGAATTCGATGAACTCCTGGAACGCACTAGTTTGCGACGGACCTTGAGAGTCGGCGCGTGGTTAAAGAGATTCATTCATAACTGCAAACATAAAGACAAGAAACTCGGGCCTCTACTAACTGAAGAAATAGAAGATGTACGTGGATGGTGGATTAAGCGAGTCCAACGGCGAGACAGAGAAATCACGGGTTACCCTCAGATTAGCGGTCAACTTAACCTGAAACCCAATGCAGAGGGAGTGATGACATGCCACGGCCGGATACAGGGGCAAACTCCGATATACCTACCCAACAGTGAAAAGTTTACAGAAAAACTGGTTCAACAAGTTCATTGCGAGACACTGCATGGGGGAGTCGCGCTGACAATGGCAGCAGTAAGAGAGAGGTACTGGGTACCGAAACTTCGAAGTTTGGTCAAGTCGGTCCGAAGCAAGTGCTATGGCTGTAAGAGATTCAATGCAACTCCAGCAAGAAACCCAACTCCTGGTCAGTTACCGGAAGATCGGACCACAGTCGGCGCGGCATTTGAAATCATCAGCACAGATTTCGCTGGACCAGTGAAGTACAAACAGGGAAAGAAAAGTCAAGGAAACTCCTATCTGGCTATCTTCACTTGAAACCTTTCAAGGGCTATACACCTAGAGTTAATGGCCAGCCTGGAGACAAACAACTTCATTACTTGTCTCAAGCGTTTCATCGCTCGTCGCGGACGACCACGGGTCATCTACTCAGATAATGGCGGTACCTTCATCAAAGCCGAGAAATGGCTACGGCAGTTATGGAAAGATGAGCGTCTCCAGGGTCTTCTTGAACAACACGAAATTACCTGGAAATTCAATTTGAGCCGCGTCCCTTGGTGGGGGGGTCAGTTCGAGAGATTAATTGGAGTCGTGAAATCCTCCCTGTACAAAACTATTGGTGGAGCTACTCTAACCTGGCCTGAGCTAAGTGAGGTGCTACTCGACGTTGAAACGCAGATTAATCGCCGCCCATTGAGCTACGCGGAAGATGACGTCGAGTTACCAATCTTAACGCCTTCAACCTTCTTATACCAGCGAACAAACCAGTTACCGGAAGAGGAGACCTGGAGGATAACAGACCAAGACATCAGGAGACGTGCAAAGTATTTGCGAACCTGTAAGGACAAAATGTGGAGTAGATGGCAAAGAGAATACCTTACAGCACTAAGAGAAAGACACAACCTGACGCACACAGTGAGCAAGTTCCAACCTAAGAAAGGAGACGTCGTTATAGTGAAAACTGACAGCAAGAATCGTGGAACATGGCCGCTGGCCATAGTGAATGAAGTTTACCCTGGCAATGACGGCGTCATACGCGCAGTCCAACTTAAAACTGCCAAAAGCATGCTGGAACGACCAGTACAACATTTGTACCCATTGGAACTTGAGTGTGACGTCAGCACTCAAGTGGCAGATCCACGCTTAAACCCACAGGCTCAGGATTTCCGCCCTAGAAGAGACGCAGCAGCAGCAGCAAGGTTGCAAATGAAACAAGTTGCAGATGTTGAACAATGTGAACTATGAACAGTAAATCAAACAAGTTGCGGATGATTAACAATGTGAGATGCGAACAGTAATTAGTGCTTCGTGAAAACTGATCCATAAGAAGTGGACAAATAATTATTTTGTTTTGAGAACATCAGTATAAGGCCTGAACTGTGAACACTGAAATCGTTTATAGGAAGTAACGTTGATCGAGGAAAGTTTTACACTGATTATCGTTTTGTTACCGCTCGCATGATTCAAATAGGTTTAAATATTATGACATATGCTTCGATAGCGAACCATATGAGGGGAGAGTGTCGGAAACGTATTGTTATCAAGTCGCGTGACTATAGGGCGTGGCGAACTTGACACCATTGTATTGTACATGTGATTGAACCAGTAAGAGTCAACAATGACCGGAAATTCCTGTGTAACCAAAAACTAAGACTAGAGCTGATATAAGAATGTACAATCGCGTAAATTGATCAGTTAGAGAGTTGTACTCAATGTGATCGGGTAGTGAGAAATAAATAACTTTAAAACATATTGTGACTTTTGGAGAGAACTGGAAGAAAGGGGGACATTCTCCAAACTTCGACTGAAAGGTTCCTAACCAAGTTGTGCAGCATTTCATCATTCAAGGTAATGTTTCCAAACCTGGTGAAGTTGTCTGCTGTACCCCAGAGCCTGCCTACGACTAATGCCTGGCCATAAAGAGGCACAAGTGCATTGAAGAGGGTAAAGGCAAGGCTTTGCAGTTCATTAAAAGACAACATGCTCCACTCCTTGCCTTTGTTAATGGCCTTTAGCCAGTTACTTACATGTTACAGGTGAACTCGTGATTGTTACACCTGCTTCAGAACTTAATGACAGCCCTGTCTCTTGCTCAGAGATCAAAATGTTTAAATCCAAAGGATATTCAGAAATTTGCTATTGTAGCTCTCTATTGCTGAAACCATTGTGGAAATTTGAAACTACTCTTAATCAGGTAACCATCACATATAAATAAAAATCCGCACTTTGATGATGCACTAAGATTATATTAGCAGGCTTAGATATTTATCATTACTTGTAATAGAACCAATAACTTTCGATAGGCTCAGAAAGAAAAGCAAAAGAGCTTAGGCTTCGTAAAATTGCAGAAAAATAATAGAAATTCTTCTTGAAACTATAACATGCTTTTGAGAGCTTCGAGAGGTTCTCAAAATTATCCCTCCCTTTGTTCAGATGATTGTTTCAAAATTCTGGGCTCTGCTTTCACAAGTTTCCGACTGGAAATTAAGGTAGCCATGCATATTCTATGGGAGTAGCCATCTTTAAATTCTCGGGTCAATACCTCTTACTTTATCCCTTTCATACTAATTAGTCTCCCTTCTTAGCTTAAGTAGTTTCATTTTTTTTCTTTTAATTGTTATAGTTAACATCTCACTTTATTATACTATTTATTCCATAATTTCATTTTATTTCTCATTATACAACTGGAGATGGATTATGTTTCATCCGAAACATGTTTAATTAACAAATATCAAACAATTAACTTCAAAAGCATAATGTGGTTCATCAAAGCCATTTAAGAGTATGTATTCATAATATGTATTTAACTACTATCTTTATCATGTTTGTTTCATTTTTTACTTCCAGTTCAGGCAACTATGGCTAATTCCTAGTGGAGTGTACATGCATTTAATAATACATATTCATTGCTTATATGTAATCTAATTTCCTAAATATCTTACATTATCTAACCATTATTAATATCATGTTAGCAGCAATGGGTTTCCTCATTGGACGTCAATTTATCTATCTTAATACTGATTTGTTGCTTTTTTTTCCCCGTATCACAAGCAATCAAGCTAGTGATCAGCAATCAGGGAGACCAATCAGCAATCGTACAGTCCAATTAGCAATCAGAGGGACTGCAATTGAAAAGACTGAGCAGCAATGTTAGTTTTGGATTGAACCAAAGTCCGGTTTTGGAAAGTTTGTTGCCTTCTCGGAACATGGTTGGAATCATCATGCACAACTGCATGTGCACATTGTTTGTCGCCGCTTTTGGATTGCATTCATCCTCCCTCAGGTAAGCCACAGCTTTTATCATGTTTTCCTTTCTAACTTACGCAGTTCTTGAGAATTGTATAATTGTGTCTTTTTGGAGGGCTTTCGAAGCTATAAACTTGCATGTGTTTCTCTCAAAGAGCTCGAGTAGGAGTTCAAAAGACGTTTATGGAAGTGAATTGTTTCTCTCTCTCAAGCCGATGATCCAGACATTCTATTTGGAACTACAAAACTCCTTCGCAGAATTTATAACCATTGTGGGGGAGAATAAACTCCTCTGGGAGGCAGAATTGTTGGTTAGCAGCTACTTGCACAATCATATATGGAAGATACCTTCTTGTAGTTAGCCATGTTCATTGCTTTGACCCCAAATGAAAGGATTTCTGTCACAACTATAGACCTCTAGACTTGGCACCAGGGGTGGGATAACACGCACCCTTCCGCGAGATCAAGGTCAGACGCCAGTCTTTACGCTGGGTTATTCCGCAAATACGCCATCTGATGAATTTGCACTACAAAACTCTTCTTACAGCGAATCTCACGTTCAAGAATTGTGGGCAAAGTATCGCTAATTAAGAAACAGGGTTACGCATGACGTCAGAGTTGTTAAATGTAAGTTCTACATTGATCTTTCTGACAAAGTAAAAGATGGCAAGTCATACTGGAAGCTGGTCAAAAAGACCCATACACGGTACATCTGATTAGAAGAAAGCGCAAATCCTTAAGGAATACTTTTCTACTGTTGGTGAAAATTTAGCAAACGATTTTCCTGTCTGTAGCCAGGCAAGTAGTAATATTCAAAATAACCGCGTTACTCCCTGCACGATGAACATTTCTATATCGCATGCCAAAGTTACTGAGAGGGAAAAAAAGATGAAAGAAAACAAAGCCCGTGGACCAGATAACATTTCTCTACAGCTACTCAAATATGCACGGAAAGAACTGATCCCATCATTGTTATTTCTTTACACCAAAGGTGCTGCACGAAATTCAGTCCCTGCTTCGTGGAAATAAACTGAAGTTTCCGCCCTGTTCAAGAAGGATGGTAAAACTGACAAACAGAACTATCGACCAATTTGCCTATTATGTGTCACAGGAAAACTGATTGAACAAGCTGTTGCCACCACAATAACAACTCACACTTCGGTACATAATCCTAACAACTCTCACCGGTGTGCCTATAAATAGGACCACTCATCCAAATGTTGTTGGTAAAAATGATCGAGGACTAGATACGTGGACTAGATCAAAGTCCAGTGGTTCACATCGTCTTTGTTGACCTCCGCAAGGCCTTTAGTTCTATCTCTCATAATGTCCTGCCAAATAAGTTGCAAGCAGTTGGTGTTGCTAGCGATCTATGATGCTGGATTAAAAAATTACTTAGCTGACCGATCTTAAGCTACAGTCGTAAATGTATTTCAGTCCGAAACTTTACCCGTGAAGTTTGGCATGCCACAGGGATCTGCTTTGAGACCTTCCCTGTTTTTGTTGGTTTGCAACGATCTGCCTGAAATAATTGAGGATTGTGATGGAGAAATTCACATAAATGCTGACGACACTACAATTTACGTAGCTGCATCTTCTCCCGATATGGTTGCTCTTGCCTTGAACGTCCTGTTTCAAAAGTTATATGGCTGATGCTGCTTGAACTGCCTCACACCCTACCCCGGTAAAACCAAATGCACGATTTTAATGCGTGGCCAGTTTGTTAAGCCACTGCAAGCAGTTTTATTGGGGAACAGAGTTGTTACTCAAGTCAACCCGACTAAGTGTTTAGGCATTGAGATTGACAGTGATCTTAATAAGAACGTTTATGTAAAAGAGTTTGTAGCGGCACCCGTGTTCCGCCCTTTTTTACGTCATGTATGCGTCGCGGATTTCTGCTCATGCGCGCTTGTTTTGTTATGTTATTGACCACGCGGTCCGATTCTAGAGACCGGAAAGGCGTAAGTTTTTACCTTTCTGCTTGCCGTTTTCCAGTTTTTCTGTATACCAACTGTACATCTGTATATCTAGTTTGACAGATTCACTTCTTTAGCGATTTGGAGATGTATTACGAGTGTGGATTTGTGATTAAAGCTATGATAATCTGTTCAAGTCAAATGGGTGTTTTGGATTTCGGACCCGCGCTGGCATTGAGTTAATTAAGGTCTTTATACAAAAATTGAATCTTGTCTGGTCGTTGTTTTTCTTACCAACTTCAGCGAGAACTGATTTTTATTTCAAAGTAATTTTACCATCTGTTACCTATGGGCTGGTTGTATAGGGTAAAAGAAGAATTATGCCTACAGACACACTTTTAAGTTTAGTTTTTTTTAATGATATTGTTGATATGTGGAATTCACTCCCTTTTCTATTAAATCAGAGTTTAGTATCTCAAGTTTTACGTGTAGCGTCAGGAACTTCTTGATGAATACAAACTATAATGATCGAATTACGAAAACCCATAGTCACATGTTAGAATTTTTATATTACATCTTAATTATATCAGTTATATTTTTTAAATATATATTTAGTTAGGTGGTCTGTCTGAGGATGGGGTCTTGAGCTCTTTTACAGACCATCCTTGAGGCATTTCCTTTGTTACAGGTAATTATTTTACTTTGTTAATTGCCATTAAATTGCAATAAAGTAACTGAAGAGGAAGCTTTGCAACAACTTTCTAACACCTCCTTCCAAGCAAAAGTTGACTGAGATCACACTTTGTTAAACCAAAACATTGCTAAAAACACAATTAGGAAACTTAAAACTAAAAAGAGCTATCGGCCACTGCAAAAAATCTCCCCATCACCACTCCTTGAACTTCGTGTATTTACTCTTTAACAACACTGGTTGACCCATCGTCTCTGCCTGTAGTTCTCCAACTGAACTTATTTGGCACCATTCATCAAGACTTTACCATCATACATTAAGGACAGCCAACATGCCCTTGACATTATTTGCAACTTTAATTATTTTAACCAAAACAAACTTCTTTTCCCTATGGATATTACATCTCTTAATAATGTCATTCCCACTGACGAAGGTCTCCAGGCCCTCAAACATTTTTTCAATCAATGCACTGTTAAGGAACCTTGCTCTAAAAGAAAACTCTGTTTAGCCAAACTAGTAATAACACTCAATTACTCTTCATTTGATGTCAACTACTACAAACAAACAAACGGTGTAGCCATGGGTACCAAAATGGGAGCCAGCTACACCAGTCTCTGCGTATGTTGTATCAAAGAGCAATTTTTTACTCAATATATCAGCTCCAAACCTGAACTCTACAGTTGCTACAATAACAACTGCATCGGTACAACCTCCTCTATCAGAGAGGAGCTCACTTCCTTTGTAACTGCTGTTCAATTCCTCTCACCCAGCTATGAAATTTCCACACTCCTTTGGCTTTCCTAGACCTCAAAATTTCACTTGAGGGCAACGGTCTAGGTGCGACTGTTCACCACAAACCTACTGAGTCACATAGTTGCTTTTCGCCATCTTTCAAGGTCAGAAGTTCATTTCAAACCAATGACCAACTAGGAACTTTCAAATGCACTCACTCACTATACAAAACTTTATCTTTCATTCACACTGTAAAGAAGATGTCAGGATCCAAGAGATCCTTGAAAAATCACTGATCACTTCAATTGCACCCCCGCGAATGTCATCTACTGCTAAACTTGCACCAATTGCAAAATGTTGTACATTGGTGAAACAGGAAGACGACTAAGGGGGCAATTCCAAGACAACTTTGCAACGCAGTAAGAAAAGATAAGGATGCATTCAAACCAGTCACTAAACACATTAATTTCCCTAACAATTCTAAGCAGCATATAGCAGTTTCCAGCCATTCCCTACATCTAGGAAGTTCGGAAAGCCACAAACTCTATAACAACGATTTATCTTCTAAATAAGCACTCTTGGTCCCTAAGGTATCAACGAGCACTTTCTATTTAACTAATTTATTCTTCTTTTCTCATCATATTCCTACCAATTGCGTAGCACCATTTTCTGCATATAAACACACACAATCCTCAGTTCCTTCCATTACTCTGAATTATCAACTCATTTGATAATACTAAATTAACGTGTCATTCTCAGTTTTTACCATTAGTTTGACGGCACCATAATTATCTTATCTGTTAACTATCTGTTGTTTTCCACTTGCACACATTGAAATTTATACGTTGTAACCTGTTAGTGTTAGAAAATAAAGTGCATGTTTACCAGGCTTATTAATTTAATAATTTGTTATTCCTATATGCATGAAACTTTTTCATTCAAAACATGCTGAACTTTTTACTACCCTAGTATCCTAAGACATGGAATCTGTGTTCAGCTGTTCTTTTCAAGCAGCAAGGAGCAAAGAATAAGAAGAGAAACCCTAATCCCAGGCTATTTAGACCTTTTAGCACGCTTGATGCATTAGCATCAACTAAACATGAGACCAAATGACCCCATCTTGCCTGCTCCAGTAGCCAATCAAAGCACAGTGTAACTAACACTCCAACAATAAATTTAAGAGGAATTCAATTTCCTGACATTGCCAGTGGTTTCTAAATAAAGTATTACGAACATATTACATCAAGAACACAATGACTAATTACAAGATTGGAAATAACAAGACATTTGTATAACAGGCGATAATAATAACATGAGCCAGGAACAAGGGACACTCGACGAAAGAGCAATATACCTAAAGAGTTTCGGAATACCGCTGCATAAGAACGTACTTGCAATTACCTTTTACTTGAGCTAACACCGTTATATGCAGGGGGTCGGATGGCATGAAAATCTCTTTCAAGAATAGCCAGCAACCCTACTGGTTACCCGTTATAGAATTTAATAACTAGCAGTTGTTAAAGTCAGTTCACAAGGCAATTTTTTCTCATAAATGGATAAGTTACTTGCAACCGAAGCAATTTAAACACAATCGAACTCTGAGGACCAGTACAGCTCTGTAGCTTGAAATCCCACTGGTATTACACATTCATCAAGATCAAGCTGTTAAGAGCTTTACTTTGATAATTGCTTCTCGAAAATGACTTTTGGGCATTTGACTTAAAAGGTCTAAGATAACCCTTCAGCTTTATACAGTTTACTTTAAATTGTTTAATATATATACTTATTTTTTCCTTTTATATTTTTACCTTACAGTACTTGTATTTTTTCTTTAGTAGATGTATTTCTTTTTACGAGAGAAGTATCAGAGCATTGACAATAACCCACAGTTTGAAGGCCAGCAAATGCCACAGCCAGGAGATGGTTGAAAGGCACAGTGGAAGGACATGTGCATTTATATGATGTGGGTAGTGAAAAGGCATCTAACAAACTCCCAACAATCACCACCAGCAATGCTATCCCCTGTGCAAGACCAATGGAAGTGGTTCCTCCAGAGATACCAGCAGAGATGCTGGTAAAAACAGTCGAAACATCTCTCAAAATGTCCAATGTGAAAAATTGATTGCAAATGTCTTTAACAACACTTGGCTTATTTTTCTTTTCATTAGTCAACATTTGAAAGCTTTTCTGTCTTGATTAACAAAAGATGTATCTGAGCATCAACAACACCACACTTTTAGAATGCCAACAATTGTACCAGCCAGGAGATGATGCATTCAATTGATGTGAGTAGTGAAAAGGCATCTAAGAAACTCCCAATAATCACCACCAGCAGTGCCACCCCCTGTAGAAGACCTTCTCGTACCAAAAGTCTTTATTCCACCTGATGGAAGCAGTTCCTTCCGAGATACCAGCAGAGATGCTGTTGAAAAACTGCTCAAACACCTCTCAGAATGCCTAATCAGAACACTATCTCTTGGAAATTGTTAAATTTCACCTGAAAAATCGATTGCAAATGTCTTTACTAACACTTGGCTTATTTTTATTTTTAAAAGTCAACATTTGAAAGCTTTACTATCTTCATTATTAATGTTTATTTGCAATGACCATTAAAATACAGACCAGCATTTTAACCAGTACATATATTCTCCAAGGTACTACATGTCTACTGGACATGTCATGACTAGAAGTTCATGAAGCACTCCCACTGACTGTAGTCCACTTAATAAATGTGTACAAAACTTCATTGTACAGTGACCCTATCAGTCTCGAAAGACCAAGAACAACAGGCAGGTACAACAACAGCCAGGCACTACCACCCGCTGCTTAAAAAGGAGAAGGAACTGTTCTCCATTCATACTAAGAATTATTCCACTGATCCAAAAGATTTGTGCTTTCACACCTTTGTGGTTTACCAAAGACCCACGAGAAGAAACTAGTGATCTGTCCGATGCTGTCGGTGACAGGAACCTACAACTACAAGCTTCCTAAGTGGCTTGATAATAACTTAAAACCTTTGTCAACGAACAAACCGTCAGTGTCATCTTCTTGTTTGCCGATGACTCCATAAGATAAAGATCGGCAATTAGCACATTTAGTGTCGTACAATGTTTTTTCCCTCTTCAAAAACGTACCAGTAGATATAACAATCGAAACACTAGCAGATAAACCATTCAGAGACAATCGGTTTAATAGAAGTTGCTACAAAAAACCAACTTTTCCAATTCAAAGGAATTTGGACAAGCAAGTGGTTGTGGTTGCCATGGGCTCTCCCCAAGGACCACTAATAGCAAATGCATTTATGTGCCATATTGAAGAGAAATCCGAAAACCAAAACAAGATGCCTGCTTTCTACAAGCCCTATGTCAAGGATACCCTCAGCAAAATGCCCAATGTTTCATCTGCCTCTGTTTTCTTGCCAAAACTGAATGAAATCTACCCTTCACTCAGTTTTGCAATGGAACTTAAGAACAATCGCAAACTTCCCTTTAGTGGAATGACGATTAGAAATAGTCCCCAACTACACACGAAGGTGTATTTGAAACCAAGTGATACTGGACTTTAACCGCATTACAAAAGCCATGTTCACGAAAAGTACACACATTCTCTGCTTAACATGATGTTAAATCGTATGTTTAAACTTTCCTCGAACTGGACGTTTTCCCATCAATGTGAATGTCTAAGAACAGTTTTTGCTTGCCTGCAGTATCCTGAAACTCTCCTAGAGAATACCATCTGACATTTCATTGAAATGAAAGTCACCAAGGATGTTTGTATTAAACAACAAGTATGCGATGAACATGATGCTCCTATCAGAATTGTCTTACCATTCATAGCCCAGACATCAGCTAATGCGGTAAGACACCAACTCAGTGATCTCAGCCAAAAGATTGATGTCGATGTTCAGCCTGTTTACATATTTCAGAAGCTCAATGGCAATTCAAGCTGAAAGAACACAAACCTCTAATTGCTAATAAACAACATGTTATTTATTAATATAAGTATGGTGTGTGCGAAGCAGACTATGTCCGCTTCACGAGCAGACATTTACATCAACGTGTGAAGGAACACAAGCGATCCACGATCCAAAATACTGTAGCGGACAAGCATGGAAAGGATCCCAAGACCATCAAAAGAAATTTCAATATTTTGAAAAAAAATTTCAGAGTAATCATACAAAATTCGCCACGATTGTTTTACTTTCACCGAGCCTTTACTTATATTTCACCTCCAACCCAAAAAAGACTATTCCTCTGAGTCGCTGTCCTGCAGATTCACTTTCCATACAAGATGAAGGCATACGAGGGGATATCTAAAGAAGGCAGTGTAGCTGAGTGGTTAAGGTGGTGGTCCTCGCTTCAAGTCTTCTACCCTATTACAAATATACAAGTCCATTTTCAAGGAGACTGCTTGATCTGATACAATGGACACATGTTGGTTGTGAATAGTGCATAAAACAAAGGAAAATTTTGCAGAAATCATCAAATCATAGACGACCCTGGAGAACAGCACCATTACCTTTGAATCCTTTTCCACAGCAGAAACACAAGCAGCCATAACTCAATGTCTGACCCCGGTGCTCCCGAATGTAAGGTCCAAAACGGAAGTATACATTCCTTCAGTATGATCATTATCAAGTTGAATTAATATCATACCTAAAAATCACTGTGAACAGTGAATCTAAATGGTCGTAACATATCTCATTAATCTCAAGTAAAGCAAATTAAACCATAGGCTTGCTTAGACGAAACCTCTCGAACTGCCCTAGGAAAGTAACAGAAACGGCATATGCTACTATTGTTTGAACTAACCTAAAGTATGCAAGTGCTTCCTGAGACCTGCATCACAAAAATTGTTTCCTCGCTAGAAAAAGTCCAAAGAGACGCAGCTCATTTTTGTCTCAAGAATTCAACCAGACAGCCAGTGTTACAGATATGATCAAAGAACTACGCTGGTAAACAGAAGAAACAAGACAGACAAAGAACAGATTAACACAACAGGCTGTTGATAACAAGAACACTGTTGGAGTCTCGTCCACTAACATTTCAAAGGCATTTCCTTTACTGTACCATCCCCTAAGAACCAACAACCTGGGAGCATACGGTTTCTCCCACAACTCAATAGCTCTAATGCGACCATATTTCACAAATAGGAAAAAAAGGGTACGGATCAGTAAAGAAACAACGATCAGTTGTTCACTGTCCTCAGGGATCTGCCTTCAGGTCTCTTGTTTGGAACGTTTTCCAAAATGATCCACACTTTTCCACTGACAAAACAGGCTATTTATGAATGCTGATGACCAACAGTTATTTTCTGTGGCGAAGAAAACTAACTGCTTGTTTCAGTGTATGTAGAGTTAAAACGGAGATCCAGTATGTTCTAGATGTATATGCATGTGCTGAATACATAGTAAAATACATACCCTAAGGTCACAAAGGCATGAGTGAACGGTTTCCAACAAGCCTGTACTGAAACAAGAAGAGGACATTCTAGCATTAACAGCAAGTCAGAGATATTGCTAGTAAATTTGTCAATTATGTTGAAATAAGAGCACAAAAAGCAGTGTACTGTATTTTGTATTACGTATGCCCATGAGAAAGGCATCTAGGCAAATTATAAGTATAAACACTTCACCACCTGAAGACAGGGTGGAGCTTTTAAAAACAATGGACGATACTAAGGAGATGAAAGGTAACTATGAAGAAATCTGCCCTAGTATTTTGCTTAGAGAGATTGTAAAAGTTTATTAAACTGGAAATTTTGACACTTACGGACTGGGTTACATCGTTTTATTGAAGTGGAAAACCATATACAAAACATACAAATGAGGTGGATTTCGATGGTATCCCAATGGAAAATTTCACCACTGATGATGATCTTGTACTTGATAAAACCACTTGTGACAAAACTAAAAAAGGACCAAAGCTAGAATAATAAGAAATGTGTGGTCCAACAAAGAAGCTGAACCAGGAAAACATTACAGTGACCTCATAGTACTATAAGTTTTTCTGATCAAGAATAGTATATGTTGCTTTCTAATGTAACCAATGCACAAATGAAGCAATATGCTGTGTGCAGTGAAGTCTTCAATGAAACCAGCTTGTTCCATATTGTACAGAAAGGCTTGAATAACAAGACCAGGCTGAATATGATCAGGTGTGATCAAAGGTATCACTATTCACAGTGCACTAACTGTACCAGCATAACAGTCATTAAGGCAGTATAAAGATCTTGATTCAAGTAGGCTCAGTATGATAACAGCTTGGTGGCATCAAGCTTATATTGAAAAGTGAAATATCTACCGTAGGTAACAACATGTTTAATGTACAAAGTAGCAATAGACTTGGGACATTAAAGGTAGTTGACTTCCCTTTGGTGGTGTTAGTATTGCACATGAAGAGTGCAAAGAAAGCAGTTGCAAGTTGCTGGCTTTCCTTTCACGAGTCCGCACATCTTCATTTTGGACTCCGATACGGGCCAGCGTGTTCCAGAAATGTTCCGTTTCTAAAATATTTTAAAAGTTTCTCACAAACTGTTGATCCTTTGGTGCTAGCAGAGTTATTTTTACCGTTACCATTGACTCTCTTGCAGTTGAAATAGCTGCTTTCACTTCCAAACAAATGATGCAAGGTTTGGGATTGACTACAACAGAGCTGATGCTCGTACAAGCTATGGCAATCAGAAATGCGGTAAAAAGAGACCAGCCTGTGCATCTAATCAAAATGACGGTACATACGCTTTGGAGTTCCCTTCCTCACCATAATGCCATTGGCACCGGAACAAATAAAGGGGCTCAGACAGGTGAGTTCTTCACACTGGAAGCATGTGCTAGCTTCTGCTCCAGACGACAACTACAGCAGTTCAGATGAATCGGAGCTTTCAGTTAGCTGGGATGCTGGAGACGAAAATGATCCACTTCCCTCACAAGGAACACCGGAATACACTTTAACCATGACCAGACATGTAGAAAATCTGTTGCGGCGCTTTATGTCCACCCAGACAACAACTCTCATGTGACTAAGAGTAAGTCAGTCCATTAGCTTGCAACCCATTACTCCAACCCATGTTATTGTTGATGTAACTGGTCTATTTTAAATTTTATTTGTTTATTTATTTATAATTTTTTAAGCAATTGCCACTATATCCGATCCCTGGCAAATAAAAGCTTTAGATATATCTTGTTACTTCTCTAAACAAATGCCTTGGATGATGATCATCATCTTTACACGTAAATTAATGTATTGTGGTTACAACAGGCACTGCAAGTTACAGCGGAAGCAACACAAATACCGAGTAGCAGCTCTGTGATGGTATGAAAAAGAAAGCAGACAACTCCCAGGCATGTTTTGCCCAGGACTAGTGAATCCCAGGTGTCTGCGAAAGCACCAGCTGCCAGCAACCAAAGACAGAAGGATGAAGAACTACGGCTGCAAGCACCGCCCAGTCCTTGTGAGCATCTGGTAACACTATCAGGAATTGTAGCAACACATATCCCCAACAAAGAGTAATTAAACAGGCTTCAAATGTTCCTGCAGGAAAACCAACCTTGCGACCCACAGCAGGCAAATTGAGATTTAAACAAATAAAAAACTGCACATTGATTGACAAAATGATTTGATAGGTGCTACCTTCAAAAATATTAGATGGCATTTGCTGATGGCATACATAATTTTTCACTTGCAGCCTATTTCCCCTGAGAGCAAATCATCTTCAGATGTATTTATAACAGGTCAAAACTACATTTTGGTAAATTTTTTTTTTTTTAACAAAGGAAATTGAGAATCAATCTTTGTCAGAAAATTTTGACCTAAATTTAATTTTAACCTGTTAAAGAAACAAGGGAAATTGAGAATGAACCTATTGTAGGTTTAAAATTCCCACCTGATTTTAATTCTTTAATAACTTTTTAAAATCAGTGGAAGTACCTATCTCTCCTGTTACTATTTCCCCCCCCCCCCCCCCCTGGGTAGAACAGGCGAGATCTTCGGACATACAGACTCTACAAGAGGCTAGACAAACTGTAGCTATTCGCGTATACTCAGATGAATGCGCTGGAGTAGTGCGGCAGACAGTCTGCGATGTTTGGACAGCTTCTCGGGTGGACTGCACCTGCTTCAGAGAACCAGTCACAAGAGATTCACAGAATGAAGGAGACCCAAATTACCCATACTGTCTATGTCAGGAAGCTGGAGGAGATATAACCAATGTCAGAATGCAACCTGTACTGTTTGCATGCTGATGAATAAGCCTAACAAATACAATTACTGCACTTGGCTTTACATGTAATAAATGCTTGACTGCCATGTTAGAATTGGCACCCTTAATTGCAGAATGTTTGAACACTAAAGACATCCCTGTGGGTGGGAGAATTCAGCTTTCCTGGGCTTTTGGGGAGATACTAAGTTGCAGCTCATCCAGACTGCGACATTTTGCAAACACTGGCATGCTTATCATGCTCAGTCTGTAGCTTCAACACCTACTCTTGCAAAAACGTTGGGGAGATGTCTGATGTAACCTGGCTAACATATCTAGTGCAATTGGTCGTCACACCGAACACCACAGCCAAATTGCAGCCCTGATGTTCATCCGTCACAGGTGCATACCAGACAACAATGTGGTTTCTTCAGTCGGAGGATCCCACCCAAGAACAAGAAATTCACGGGAGATTGTTCCAATACAACGCAACTGTGGAAGAGAAGAGATTTTCAGTCAAACTGTGACTTTCAACTAGCACCTTCAGGTATTTGAGTTCTTTAAAGAGGATGATGCTATTGCCTGTGGTCTAAAGACGCAAACCAGATGTCACAAGTTAATTGGTATCCTCTGCCTTCTCAAAGAAATTCTCACACACTTCGTGGTCCTTAGCGAAACTCTTCAGCGTGGAGAACTGAGTTTTGCTGCCCTACTCTCGGCTGTTTCATACTGCCTTGCTAAGCTTGATGACGTCCTGAGAAGGAAGTATGAAATTCTTCTGACACTGAGTGATGACCATGCAGAGAATGGAAAATTTGGCTTGCCTGGAGTCCTAATCATTGAAGCAAGTACTAACTTCCTTGCTGATTTATAATAACTTATGTAACAACGTTGAAAGAGAACATATCGGCAAAATTCCCTTCCCTCCCAGTTGTTCAAGCCCTTTCAATTTACGATTTGCAACATCTCCCTGCAAACCATGGGGTTACCAGGTGGACCATATACCCACACTTCCAGACCACTTTGGTGCCACAGATTTTGTGGAGGTTGAAGCCCTCAAGTCTGAGTGGGAATAGTTTAAGTTCATTGCACAGGATATGAAGACCGAGTGCCTTATGACCATCACACCACAGCCAGGAATTACTCTGACTGAGTAGCCGCTAACCAAGCTGCAGCATTTCATCATTCAAAGTAATGTTTCCAAACCTGGTGAAGTTGTCAGCTATACCCCAGAGCCTGCCCGTTACTGATGCCTGGCCAGAAAGAGGCACAAGTGCACTGAAGAGGGCAACGGAAAGCCTTTGGAATTTATTCAGAGACAACATGTTTGACTCCTAAGCAATTGTTTGTGGCCTTCATGATTTACCTGCTCCAAAACTTAATGACAGCCCTGTCTGTTAATCAGAGAGCAAAGGGTTCACATCCAAAGGACATTCAAAAATTTGCTATTGTAACTCCGTAATTCTGAAACCACTGAAGAAATTTGAAACTACTCTTAACCAGGCAACCATCACATATAAATCATAATCACCACTTTCATGATGCAATAAGATTAAATTATTCAAACCTAGAAGTTGCCAACATCAATTATAATGCATTTATATAACTTCAACAACCAACTGCACTATGCTTATGATTAACCTTCCGACATCTGCACCTCTGCCTGATGCTGTTGTCAAATTGAATGATTACATTTGGTTCCAATAGCTCCTGTAACTATGTCTGTGCATGCTGGGAATTCAATAAAAGAAAGGCAACAGTTACCACTTAAACTTGCATGAGCACCGACTATCATAAGAGCCAAGGATAAACTTTGCACATTTTCGTAGTGTTTGATCAGTTTTTCATTGGGATTGGTGTCATTATGTGAAAATGGTTTTGTGACATTACAATGTTTTTGTTTCCTTCATTTATTAATGTAATACAGACGATAGCATTCCCATAAAACACCCCTCAAGTTTTGATACTGAGTACTGTTATGAAGATAATACAATCTCAGGTTATCAGACCATTGAATAACTTCTATTTGACAGTTCAGACCGAAGCTGTCAAAATATTCAATCACATCAAGCTTGATATTCATAGCTACCCAGTGAGTTCCAGTTACGATGTGGTTATCAAGATTAATCACATAATAACCGGTTTTGAATTGATTTTTTATTTGATCTCTTGTTAAAACACCATTGTAATTATTGATTCTGAAGCACTTCATCCAGTTAAAGATATCAAAGTTTGATACTGCAGTGTCAACAACGCAACCTGGAATAGACAGTTTTTCTTTTTTCGAGTTCCAACGGACCCAGGGAAATGAACATGATAAAGCAGCCTGCCAGCAAAGACTTCCTAAGCCAAACATATCTTGCCCATCAAGCTGGTCACATCCACAACAGACACTAAAGTCATCCTAAAAACTTTGGAACAAAAGTCTCCTGAGTACAAAAATTGCAACTGCTTTCATTTTTATTACCATTGTAAAGAAAAGAAATGCGAGCTGAACAAGCCAGTTTTAACAAGCTCTTTCAAAGGTATGGCTTGACCGTTATGTTTTGAAGTTTAACACTCGCACCGAGCGTTACCGCAAATGGCAGGAGTCCATTTGCCACTTCTAAGTAATTGTAAGCATTTTTGTGCTATAACACTTCGCTTATTTTTCTTCTCATAAGTCAACATTTGAAGGCTTTACTATCTTGATTATATTTGTTATTTTGCAATTTGTAAGGAACTGTACTGATTTTAATCAGTTATCTAAAATGACGTATTAGATGTAAAAGCTCTAAGATAACCTGTCTCTTCGGTGTACTTTTTACTTTACATTACTACATAGTTATACTTATTTTACCTCTTTGTAATTTATTTTATAGCAGATATATTTCTTTTAACAAAAGATGTATCTGAGCATCAACACCACACCGTTAGAACGCCAACAATTGTGCCAGCCAGGAGATGATGTACGTAGTGAAAAGACATCTAAGAAACTCCCAACAATCACCACCAGCAGTGCCAACCCCCGTTGAAGACCTTATCGTTCCACGAGTCTCTATCCCACTCGATGGAAGCCGTTCCTGCCGAGATACCGGCAGAGATGCTGTTGAAAAACGGCTCAAACACCTCTCAGAATGCCTAACCAGAACACTGTCTCTGAAATTGTTAAATTCACCTGCAAAATCGATTGCAAATGTCTTTACTAACACTTGGCTTGTTTGTATTTTTAAAAGTCAACATTTGAAACCTTTACTATCTTCATTATTTTTGTTTATTTGTAATAACGATTGAAATACAGATCAGCATTTTAACCAGTACCTATGTTCTCCAAGGTGCTACATGTCAACTGAAATATCAATGATGTTTTTAAATGTCACCAAAACATTGTAGATGATAGGCATGTCATGAATGGAAGTTCATGAAGCACTCCCATTGACTGTTGTCCACCTAAGAAATGAGTACAAAACCTCGATGTACAGTAAACCCATCAGCATCGAAAGACCAAGAACAGGCAGGCCTCCAAAACACTAACAACTACTGCTTAAAAAGGAGAAGGGACTATTCTCTATCATGCAGAGAATTCTTCTAAAACCCATAATCAACTCACTGATCCAAAAAGGTTCGTGGCTCGCACACCTTTATGGATTACCAAAGACCCACAAGAGGAAACTAGCAGTCTGTCCAATCCTGTTGGCAACAGGAACCTACAACTACAAGCTTGCTGAGTGGCTTGATAGTTAGTTAAAACCTTTGTCTATCACCAACCACACTGTCTGTGTCATCTTGTTTGCCACATTATAGTGTACAATTGTTCTCCAAGGTTCTACATGTCTACTGAAAAACCAATGTTTTTAAATGTCACTAAAGAATTGCAGATGATGGGCATGTCATGAACGGAAGTTCATGAAGCACTCCCACTGACTGTAGTCCACCTACTAAATGTGTACAAAACTTCATGGCACAGTAACCAGCCTCAAAAGACCAAGAACAACAGGCAGGCCTCCGAAGCACTAACACCTGCTGCTTAAAAAGGAGAAGGAACTGTTTTCCATCATACAAAGAATTATTCCACTGATCCAAAAAGGTTTGTGGCTTTAATACCTTTGTGGTTTACCAGAAACCCACAACAAGAAAATAGTGGTCTGTCCGATGCTGTCGGCGACGGGAACCTACAACTACAAGCTTCTAAGTGGCTTGATAATAAATTAAAACCTTTGTCTGTCAACGAACAAACCGTCAGTGTCACCTTCTTGTTTGCTGATGATCTCCATCAGATGAAGATCGGCCATTAGCACATTTTAGTGTCATACAATGTTTCGTTCCACTTCAAAACTGTACCAGTAGATAAAACAATCGAAATCCTAGCAGTAAACTGCATTGTTTGATCTTTAAAATGTTCTTTGTGTGTGAACTTAAAGCAAAACTAAACAGAGTGATTTGATTCATGCCAAAGTATTTACCTAATTGATTCACTTTTAACAGTTTCTTTCGCGTTAGCAAATTATAGTCATTCTGGCCACAATTTCCCATATTGTTTTTACATAAATTATAAAAAATTTTTAGTTTTAATCAGTATTTTATTAGCAATTTTATAATTGATTATAAGGTTAAAACCTCGCTGTTTCTTAACGTTAATTTTCAAATAATTATTGATTCGAAGATTTTTATTTCTAATGCAACTTCAAGAGAAGCAACATTCACTTATGTCATACAAAACTTGGTACCATTTTTTTTACTTTCACCGAGCCTTCACTAATATTTCAACTCCAGCCCAAAAAGACCATTCCTCTAAGTCTCTTTCCTGCAGAATCAGAATTCTATACAAGATGAAGGGCATATTTAGGGATACCCAAGCGAGGCAGTGTAATCGAGTGGTTATGGTGGTGGTCCAAGGTTCAAGCCTTCCACCCTGCTACAAATATAAGTCCATTTTCCTGGAGACTGATTGATCTGGTACAGTGGAAACATGTTGGTTGTAAATATTGGAACAAAGGAACATTTTGCAGAAATCATCAATTGGACAGTGATAGACGACCCTGGAGAACAGCACAATTGCCCGAGTCCTTTTCCACAGCAGAAATGCAAGCAACCATAACTCAGTGTCTGACCCTGGTGCTCCTGAATGTAAGGTCTAAAATGGAAGTTCACATTCTATCGCGCTGATCAATATCAAGTTGAATCAATACAGTAACAACGGACTTATGCCCCGAAACAATATAATCTAAGGAATGCTGAATTCAATATTCCACGTTTTCGCACAGTAAATTATGGAAAACATTCTCTAGGATACTTTAGGCCCCATCTTTGGAATACATTAGAACAAAGTGATAGAGAGAATTCTGATTTAAAGAATTTTTAAAACAGCATTCATTCATTCATACAAGGTATTCAATCTACATGGACACCTATCAAACCTGTTACCACAACGTTTGCTGTAGGTCGGAAAAGAACCATTCAAGAGGTGAGAAAACAGTTTCCACTGAGACCTGCTGCTTCTAACACTATTTATAGATCACAAGGTGATACAGAAACTATAATTGTCGTTAAGATTGACACTAGGAAGTCAAAACCACATGTACATTATCTTGGATTCAGTAAAGTGACCTCTATGGAAGGTCTTTATATCACTAACCTTTGTGAAAACAAAATTGCTGTCAGTTCTGATATTCAGGAGGAAATGCATCATTTGAGAACAGATGGCCAGATCTTATTGTCATTAAATGGGTTACAGTTCAGCACATACACAGAACATTCAAATATAAGGACTTACATAATGAGCAAAATCCCAGGTTCTTGATCTTTGGGCTGTGGTATTTTCTAGCAAACCCTCTTGGCCACTGTCGCAAATTCCTGGCTGCTGATCTTTTCACCTTAGTGTACTTGTGCCCTCATACAGGTGTATATTTCTTGAATTAGTTGCTTCCTAGCACTGTCTGGGATTTATTTCTTATTTTTAATGCCAGATGGACATGGGAAGGTGAAATTGTCCCACTTTTCACTGCTGTACTTTGTACTCTTAAAACTAGAAGGCCTTGGAGTGTCAGCACAGAGTTTCAAAGCCAAAGCAACTGTCACTATCAAATTGGTATTCTGAGTCCAGTGATAATGTGGAAGATGAAAGAGATCTCTCCCTTTTCAAGGGAGGGATTACCACTGATGGCAATGAGCTTTTTCAAGGCTGGACCTGGATGTGCAAAACAAACAACAATAACTGCTAATCTTTTACTGCATTTAGAAGGTAGACTGTTCCAGCTGTGGGATGCTAATTTAGAATTCTTTTTGGCACTTAATATATATGTCACAGCTCAAGTAGGTATGATTCTATAAAAAGAGAGAACTGATGCAGCAGTGTAATACAAAACATGCACATCAGAAGATAACACCATGGGGAGTTCTCATTTAGTTTTACAGGGTTACTTTACTAATCACAGTAAAATAACAAACACTGCAGTGACTTATTACCTGCTGGGAGAATTCAAAACTCTCTTCTAATTCATTGCTATTAAGTACATCTTTCTTGTCCATAACTTCAACAGGAGAGCACTTCTGAAATTTCCAAACAGGACAGGATCATTATCCAGAAGAAATGCTCTGTATAGTGCAGGATCTCCTTGTGTGAACAAAAAGCAAAACTACAATCCTCTTTCGCTAAAGTAACAGCAAATTGATCAATAAGATAATGAATTTGTGTTTTAACAATTAGTAGTATAAATTTAACAAAAAATTGTGTGTAATGCAACCCTTATTACACTTACCAAATTTGTGATGACGTCCCAAAATTCTTTCCTCGCCAAGAAATCATTCGGTAAAAGGTCACTGAGATCACTAAGGTTTAACGAGATTAGAGTCTTTCCTTAATATTGTTTGCTAAACAAATTCAGAACGCAAAACATTTCTTTCAATAAATTGCCTTCACAGCTCGAGAGAACGGCAAGAACTTTCTGCCCACAACTTTAGGACAAAGTCCAAACATTACATGGCTGGTATTTTAAGCAATCGTTCAAAGTGTGATATAAATAAAATATTTTAAGTAATACTTTGATGTCAATAAGATTACTGTTGCTGCATGCTGGCGTTCCTGTGGGCGTGCTTTCCCACGGTCACATGGAGTTGAAATTTGCGAAGATTTATAAGCGCTGTTTTTGGAGTGTACTTCGTTTATCGAGTCTTTCCAGCACGAGTTTTGTTGAAAGAATAAACGTGCTAACTTACCAGTATCGTGGTGTATCTGTGAAATGTTTTCAGTTATCAAGCTCAGGGCAGAAGAAAGCAGAATTACTCATCTCGTAACAATTTACATGTGTTGACGCGAAGGTTCGTCTCGCGCCTTAGCCATCGCGATAACTCTTCGGGATCCCTTGGAATTCCTCCCGACATCTCGCGAAGAAACGAACTCGGGAAAACAACTAAGATGACTAAAATAAAAGGAAAATAACGAAGCTCGATCACCAGGAGAAATCCGTCATTCGATGATTTCCCACCTCGAAGACTTGGGCTCCACTTGACGCGCGAAAGGTGTACCATGTGACCTACGTCCGATGTCTCCATTGGTCAAGTATTTGATTATTATTCCAAAAAAGGAAAACCTGTGTTATCTCTCCCAGTTTTTTGGGAACATGGCCTGGAAGTGCCCTCTGTGTTTCGTTTTTACTTGCTTGACTTTGGATTTCCTACTGTCACACTTAAATTCGCTGCGCTCTAGCGATACTATAACTATAATATGCAGATTCGATAGACGCGAGAGAGTACAAGAAGATCACTTCACTCGTGAAACACGTGCGGGACAGACATCTAGAGCACTTTTTTGACCCCGATGAAAGCAGCGAGGGTGGATCACAGGTGAGAGAATATTTTACAGACACCTTGGTACATTGAATAAGCCGGCGCTTCTACGCCTCATCTGAGTAAAATTTTAAGTTGGTGGCTGTTCCAATAATTTTTTTTAATGTTTTGTAGGGCAAGGGGCTGGGACTTTGGAGGGTGGGGTAGGGATACAATATTTGATGGGAGTAGGCTGAATGAAAGTAATATTCACAGCTTCAATTTTTTTTTTTGTCAGGTGGAGTCTGAGGAATTTGAGGAAGATGATAAAGATGACAATAAAAGCGACAATGGCAGCCATGCTCCGTTACCAGACTATCATGAAGAGGAGTCTACTAGTTCTATGTCTGACCTAGAAATTGATCATGACCTTACTGATTCACCAGGAACACTTCAAGAACTGGGGAAGAAATATTTATTAAAATAAAACATAACAATAAAGAATTTAAATCTTATTTTTAAAGGTGTTACTCTTAAACGAAGGAACTTTCATTTGAGAGTATAAAAATCTTAAAAGCAGAAATCTTGATCCTTACATTTCAAGGAATTGACTCTCAAAATAAGGAAAAAAATCCCTGTTTTGCATATCCACTGACTTAAAATAAGAATCCTGAAAAACAAACTTAAGAGTGGAAGCCAAACAACAATGCCAATTAAATGAGGCTCTAATCTGAGTTTCTGCTTTTGTACTACCTGGCAACTGCATTTTCGCATTTGGCAACCATATTTTCTCTGATAGTCGCCAATAGGTGACCAGGAATTTTTTTTAAATTTCAAGCCCTAGTGCACCTTTCCTAATTCATTGTCCTTTCTTGAAAGTTTTTTTCGGCAAGGGACTTAGTATCCCATACTTAAACTCAATATTCCTTTTGCTTTTTTGTACTACACAAAATTCGATAGATGCCTCCAACTGAGCTTCATGGGGAACAACAGCCCATGCAATGAGTCGCACAGTTCACCTCTTAATTTATTTAAGCATCTTTTATTTTTTTTTGGTCACAGACTTAGAAATTGCGAAGAGGAAAAAAAACAAACAAGCAACTTGAAGTATTATTGAAATATTTCAGTATCCTTACAATTACAGGAGTTGCAAACATGCTGTATGAGAACAATAAAATATAATAATAAATTCTTTGGTTATTTGGCTTGCAAACCCAGCAGTTTTACTTTCCCCATAGTGATTGTCTGGTGACCAACCTTGAGATGACTGTGACCACCATATTTGATTTGCACTTTCCTAGTCAGCAATATAGTGTGGTTGTCAAGTCCCCCTCATACATCACAATCAAAGAGACAAAATGGCCACTTCCTGTGTAGTTCAAAAAGGGGTAGTCAAAATGCTACCCCTGGTGCTGAAGTTTCTATTTCATGCACCAAAATGGAAGGTGTTGATAAACTGTCTTCACATTTGGAATGAAGTACTAAGTAGAGTTGATAACCATCTAAAGGCCATTAAGTTGAGAAACGTTTCTTTGCAGCTCTTAAAAGTCTCTGATCTCTTTCTGAAGGAACGAAGGAAATTTATTCCAAACATAGATGGCTAGCAATTTTTAATAAGTACTTTCTTTATCCATTGGTCATTAATGAGTGTGTGTAAATCTTACTAATTCCAATAACAACCGATTGAGTAGCATTTTGATCATGTGATGCAACACATGACCTTTGTCATCAGTATTGTTGCCACAAAGAAAAAGTTTGTATGGAAAAATATTGTCCATGGAAGTTTCAGACCAGTTGGCTGCATTTTTGCAGAGATATAGCTGTTTATTTTCTTAAGGCAGTTTACCCCCCTTACCCAGGCCTCAGACTATTTGAGATTCCTATGAATTGAAATTGTTAAATTAAACACCTAATTGAAGAAATGTTACATTCAAAACATACTCATAGATCTTAAATTAGAGACCATCAGACCAAAAGGCACCATTTAATCAACTGTTCATGTACTTTCAAAATTGATGGCCAAACAACTACTAGGGTTTATTACACTTACATTATTGTACTTACCAGTATGTTCTTTTTTGCAGCAGCTACATCACTCAAATATTACATCCACCCTCTCTCACCAATTAGGACTACACTGAACAGTTCAACAACTTACTTCAAGATGACACTGCAAACATTGCCAACAAAAGTCCCATGAGTTGCTTGCTATGATCCACAAAGATGTTATGAATTTGTAAACTTTGAGGCCAATAAGATGCTTGTGGAAATTCAAGGTGCAACATTAACTCAGAACAAGTGAAATGCAAATGAGTCAGATATCATCATAAGAAAGAATAGAAAAGTGAACATAAGATCCACAGTATTGGACTAGACTCTTAACAATCGTTCACTAACAGATTGGTTACTTTCGCAAACATAGCTTCAAAATCCACTCACGACACCATTGACATCAAGGCAATAGTTCTCACCAAGAGCAAGGAAAGCAGATCATTGTTAAAGGACAGGCTTGCTTAGCAACAGATTATGTTGTTGAAGACCCTACTGGTACAATGAGGTTGGAGCTATAGGAAGATGCCATGGACCAATTGTTTCATGGAAAGTCATATCACATTCAAAATGATGATATGGAAGTTAATGATTTCTTTATAACAAATACGCAAGAAAATGTTATCAAAGGGAAAATTATGGGTGAAATGTCACTTGAAAAGGTTGTTGCTTCTCTGTAATGTAAATATGCCTATGCCAACAGACGATTCAATGATAAGTTATAATAATTGCAAGAATAATTTTTTGACAGCAATAGTTAAATATAAATTAGTGTGCAAAACGATTATTAAAGTGATGATAAGCTGTCCAATTAACATTTTAATGTTGCCCTTGAAAGTTTCCTATCAGTCAATACAAACATTTTTAAATATTTACTCATGTAAACATGGGGCACAAAAAATAAATCATATCCATGAAATATTAGTGATACAAAATAAAGAAACTTTTACTAATTCTATTCTTATCTATTATTTAAGTAACATTATTTTCTACTATTCAGAAATTAATATGTGACAGATATAATTATTTTGCACAGTACATGTAAGAAACTAGTATGATACACTAGCTCAAAACAAAAATAATAAGATTATTATCAAGTCCACATAAAATAACAAGGTTCTGGTTTAATGTCTTTTCCTTATGTTCCAGTGAAAAGATAAAGTTATACTGTTACTTTATCAAAGATTCTTGTTTTCAATTCATTGCCATATTTTCATTTCTACCCCCCCTCAAAAAAGATTGACTTGCACTACACCTTTCTCCTGTTGTATATAACTTTGTTTATGACTTCATTCTATCATTTAAGACAAAAGACCCTCACATATGTGCATAACGTTCTGCAATACCACTCTGACCAATGCAGTGGCCACATGCAGTCAAGAATGCCTATTTTTTATTTGTTGCACATTTTACCTGCTTCAAGAGATTATTTCAGTGCTTTCAATCAGATTTGAAGTAGCTGGCTACCTTGGTAAAGCACATTCCGGAGGTAATATATCAAAAACGAGTGCGAGTGTTTCATCAGGGGTTCCAAACACTGAGAAATAGATGAAAGCACAAGGCCACAGGCCGAGTGCTTTTATTGTTTCAAGGTGTTTGGAACCCCTGATGAAACGCGAAGCACGAGTTTTTGGTAAATAGCTTCTTAAACGAGTTGCCAATTATTATTGTTTGTAAACAATAGCTATAGAACTCCATTTGGGAGTTAACCAACTTATTACAGTTTATCACTTCAGTTTACTGTGCGAGATGGATGAGTCAAGTTCAAGGTTTCGGATTCCCAAAAGTTCTAACGAAGAAAAGGTGGCTATTATCAATTCTGTTCCGAAATCTACGGCTTACAAGAACAAATGGGCAATACAGATTTTTCGAGAATGGCAAGGCCAAAGAGCAAACAAGATTTGCACTATTGAGCCAGGCGGAGTGTTCAAAGGCAAAGACATTGGTTTGGATGTGCAAGAGTTGACTGAAAGCATTGAAAACATGAATGCCAAAAGTCTAAACTACTGGCTATGCAAGTTCGTTCAGGAGGTTGCAAATAAGTCGGGTGGACGATATCCCTCTAGGACGCTTCACAATATTGTCTGCGGCTTAAAATGTTTCTTGGTGGAGAAAAATGGCAAGGGCGCATTAAATCCATTGGCTGTCAGCGACCAAAGGTACCGTTGAAAGAATTAATTTGTTATTCACAATTTACTTTTTTGTAAGTCATGCTGTTCCTTCCCACAGGTTTGGGACATTTCGCCGAGTTTTGGACGCTGAGATGAAAGATGCAACTCAATGCGGCCTTACTGTTTCAACAAAGAAGGATGAGAAAGAAGCCATCACAGACAAAGAAGAAGATTTGTTCTGAAGCAAAGGCTTAATGGGAACTGGTTCTTCTGATTCGTTATTAAATACAGTATATTTCTATAATGGGAAGCTGTTTGGTTTACGTGGAGGGGAACATAGGAATATTACTGTAAGAAATATAAGGGTAAGCGATGATTGTCTTAAATTTGAAGAAAACAGCTCAAAGAGTTTCCATGGCAGTATTTGTGATCTCAAGTACGTTCCTCGTGCTGTGACGCATATTTTTCATGAAAGGGGTCAAACTCGTGCTTGTTGTTTGGTTGAAGTTTATCCACTGTATTTGGGTTTTTGTGATTTTCCTTGTAAAATGGACAAAGTATTTTACTTTAGGCCCAAGAAGAATCGTTTAGGGTTTGATAATGTTCCAGTTGGAATTAATACTTTGAATTAAATTTTGCCAAGCATGTGTTCAGTTGCAGGAATTAGAAAGAAAACCGCCCATTGTCTTAGAGTAACATGTGCCACATCGCTCTTTAATGCTGGGGTTAGCCCATTAGTTCCATTAGAGTTAAATTGCTTCAAACAGAGTTTTCTGTAGCAAACTTTGGTAAATGATCATTTAATATTAATCTCCTCCTTTGTAACATTTGTTTAACTGATTGTTTATTTCTAATCAAAATCTTCCATTTGCTGAGTTGCAAACCTGTTGCCTGAGTTTCACACAAGAAGTCCTTTGAAAGGACATGTGGTTACTGGTTACTTAAATTTTAGCCAGTATGTTTTAGTAAACTCAAAATCCCTTATTTATCCTAGAAATTTGGTTTACAGTATGAGAAAATATCTACAGTATTTTAACTTAAACCTTGGTAAAAGGTTTTTTCAGCAAATGCAGCTTTCTTCATATAAAATTTTAGACGCTTGAAAGAAATCTAAAAGACCTCCAGGTGTTTGAGGTCTCATTTCAGCTTTCAAAAAGTCACAGAAAGATCCAGATTGGTGTTAACCATCCAACATCACAAGACTAGACACTTTCAACAGGTAGTCAATAAAAATAAAACTAGATAATATTCTATGTGCATCAAATTTCCGTCTGCATGTTTCCAAAGTTTGGGGCCACGATCCAAGCCTTTCTTCGCGTGATCTTTGTTTAAAGCTTTCTTCTGTTTGCAATTGGAAACAAACCCCTCAGCCTCCTGCTTCGAACGATGAAAGTTCTCTTGTTTGTTTGTTTGTTTGTTTGTTTTTTTTTTGGGTGAAATTAAAGATTTGCGGCAGTGAATTCCACCAGTTTTATTTCCTGGAAATACCTCAGGATTATTCTCTTCTGCAGAATTGTTCATTGAAATATTTACATAAGATAATTGAATTATATCAATCAGCCAATGAATTTTAGCTGTTCCCACGACTGGTGTTTTTAGACGCTGAGTGTTTAATAGCCTATTTGTAGTTCTCTTCACAGCCAATTTAGCAAGGTCAGCATCTTTGCAGAAAATTTCAAATTTGATTTGTGCGTGCCATCAACAAGCAAGCTGTTTTAACTAGTTTTAATTTCCAAGTTTGTTTTCTCACCAGCAGCTGAGAAGAACTGCTGTTGTTTTAGTTATCTGAAAGTATTTGTTGATTTTAGTTCAGCACAAATTTGTTTGAAAATTATTTAGGTAACCAACGATGTGTACTTCTTCTCCGAACCTGATTAACTCTTATAGAACACGCGAAACAAGCAGAGAAAGAAAACTGCTAGCGAAAGAATGAATCTAACAAACAAAGACTAAAGAGTTAAAAAATAACTGGATTGATAACTTGATTTTTGTTCTGTAAATTTGACTTGGACGTGGCAAAGTCTACCCGACGATTCACAACAGAATACCCGCCGGAGCTCCAACAAGTGCCGGGTGTTATTTGAAAGCACTGTATTTAAGAGGTCTTTATCCTACAGTCTCTGCACGTTCCCGTAGTTGTGCCACATAATTGACCAAGGGAACCCGAAACCATACAAGAAAAAAAGAAAACCACGGGGCAAACCAAATGTGAGAAAAACCACAAACTGCAACAGACATCAAGTTTACAGTGAAAACCCGATCCAACGGTGGGCCAAAACCCAAAAATTACTACTGTGTTGAGAAGGAGTTTGATCACGGTCTTAGCTGGGCCTCTGGAGACCGTCACCTACGCCGCGGGAAACTCTAGTGTTTCTCTAGTACACTCCAAGCTTCCCGCGCGCATCCATACTTTTCGATAATTGATAATTTTTGCTGAGTCAATCTCGGCAGTATATGCCTCTACCGCTATTGAAAAACCAACCATCCCCTACATGGAGTGATCTTAACAAAAAGAATCTGAAACGTGACTAATTTTAGCTCAAGACTGTTCCTTTGCCAAATTTAGACACAATGGAAGGAGAAAACAACATGGACCCAAAATTGCCGGGGCGAATCAGCTCTGAAATCTCTGAAATAAAAAACTTACCAAAGTTGCCCTTGATGCAAAACTCTCCGGGTATAACTTCCGATGCTTTGCTCGACTAGTGCAAGCAATTTCGACCTAACGGTTTCAAGGTTACTATAATTTTGGCACCTGACTTGAAGTGACCATTAAACATAAGCACAGCGGTCGATCTGAGGGCATGCGCATAAGGATTAATTTCAACCCCCCCCCCCCCCCGCGTGCCTTACTTCCCGCCCAAAATCACAAAAATATGTCAAAGGCTTGAGAATTTAGAAGCCCTGATTTATCCCAAATTCCACGAGAAAAATTCATGTGATTACTTGTTAATTATGTACATGCAAAGTGTTGTTACCGCAGTCGTCGGGGTTTTGTCACAATAATTTGTTCCGAGCTAAACTTTTAGTCGGAAATAGTTGATTTTTTGTACTCTTTCTCAGTTAGAATTCTCTTAATAGCAGTAACCAGTATACGAAGACCATCACGCTTGTAATTTAACCCCTGTCTTTCGTAGGAACTCCTAAGGAATTTTGTTCAGGGAATCCGATTTCTACATTTCAGTACTTTTGCCATAGCTGTTTTTGGAGGCCGACTTTGAACCAGTTTGCTTTGTTAGGTGTTGTTTTCTTTTTCAGGATTAAACCGTTGTTACTTTCTCCTGACCTGCTTGAGTTGCTTTCGCTACTCTCCTGTCAATCAATTTAATTGGTATCTGGTCAACTCGCCACCACCACGAAGAACAGAGTCAACACGCCACAAGTGGTAAATTGACTTCTATCGCAAGCCAAACATGACAAAAGTGGGTTGAGTTCAAAAATTACCTGTCGACCTAACATTGGGAAAATAGAAATCACCGTACGAGAATGAAAAACTCTTATGCGAGATTTAAATTACCCATCAAGAATGAAAAAACATTAATCTAGAAAAAGACTGATATAGCAATATAGCGAGAAATAACTATTGAGAATGAGAAATTGTAGCGGTAGAGAGAGAAATCACTAGGCGAGAGTTAGCCTTTCATAATTTAGCTGACATTCTCAGTTGCGTGACACGTCAGAGCCTCAGACAGAAGAGGACACGTGATTGGTCAGTTCTCTTTAGTCCTGACCCAGTGTCTCACACCTCCATCAAGTCGACTCACTCGCTGATGAACTGACCTCGTTCTGTAAATTCTTATCACGCTATTTGTTCTCCATAATAAGAAATGGCTGGGAGTGAAGAAAACGTGCGAAAGATAGTTTTGGGTGTAGACGGAAGTGGACACTGCGAGCGAGCTCTTGAATGTAAGTAAATTATTTCGAGATGACTTTTTCGGTCGAACCATAATTATTCAGGTCAGGTTCAAGCTGGTCGAGGGTTGTGCAGTATTTTTGATCGGAAAAAGCCGCAGAGTATGAGTTGTTTTTTTAAGCATATCTATCTGGCAAACGTTTTGAGATCTGGATGTGAAAAGAATCAATCATCTTTTGGGTCGTGTCAGGATTCACGTACTTCCCCACAGTTAATCATGTGTAACTGAATACATTAATTTCGCGATGGAAATACAATTTGTAGGAGCCGCAGGGATTCGGAGAGAGTTCGAATGCTCGGAATAAAATCATATAAATAGTTTTGAGGTGGACCGGAGTCATTTGAGCTCGTTGTGTTCTAGAACAGAGATTCACTTAACAAGTAGTACGCTACAAATTTTATTACTAATTTTCTTGAGTAGTGGATTACAGGTACTTTGGTAATTGTCATGTGACTTCTCGTGAACTGTCAGAAACATGAAGCCTGTCACGTCTAGCGGATTTCTCATCATTAACAGGCATTTAACAGTCAATCTCTCGCATTTTCTTGATTCATTTCTCGTTGTAACATACTTAGTGGTGACTATTTTATTTAGAGAGAAAAAGAGCTGTACAAACACCTCAGTGATATCTAATGAACCATCTCTTCATCTGAATCAAACAAAATCCAATTCTTCAAATGGTTTCTGTGGCTAGTTTGTTAAATGATGAAACTGTCTCAAATTTTCCAGACAAGTTTGCCCTAGATGTAAAAAAAAAGTCATGAGAATTGTGCTACCTTGTCGTCAAATTTAGGACCCCTATATACACTGAATGGATTTAAATGAAGAATGGATGGTAACACCCAGTAGTTAATGTATATTATGTGATCCAGGGTAAAGATGTTGTTTACATTTGCTTCACAATAATAAGTATTTGATCGATATGCCATACTTGGCTTAATCCATTTATTTTTCTCTTATGCAATTAGCTTCCATTTCAAGCAAGAACTTTTTCATGCACTAAGGAGATGTCATCACTTGGGAATATGTTATCCTTATAAAGTGTGTACTCCATGATTTCTTGCTCATTGTTAAAATAATCATTAGAGCAAAATTTTCAGCCTTTAACATTTTGTTCTCTTATTTTATTTTGCCTCTCTCTACACAGGGTATGTCAAAAATCTCTCTAACAAAAAAACTGACAAGTTATTTATAATCCACGCACAGGAGCCTCCAACAATTCCAGCTGCTCCCTACCCCTGTAAGTAGAACTAAACCTGTAAGTACCCCTGTACATGGAACTAGACCTTAGTTATAGAAGACAATGGTTCAATGAAAGTAATTGTAAAATGTTATGATTATTTGGCTGTCAAGCATGATGTAATGGAGTTTTTATGTAATTTGTGTGGCTATCATCGTACGGATTACAAATAACTCAACAGTTGAGAGGTGTATGTGATAGTCTTGCAGATATTGTATATACACACACTGTTGGTTTTATGCACTTAAATTTTGCCAAAATAATAACCCAAAACCTCTAGGCCTTGCAAAGGTTGGTTTTGATTCAAATATAAATATCAGTCCAATCCCTAGTTATACTACTGTCACTTTTAAAGTTCTGGTTTGCATTCTTTTTTTATAACTGGCTACCAAAGAGTCCTAAATAAGCCTAATGTTCAGATATGGGCAGTTTTTCTTACAGCATTCTCATCTGTCTAGAAAACCCTTCAACCTTTTCAGTGGCCTTGATAGTCTTGAAATTACCTTTTGGTCTTGTTCCTTGAATTTGATTGAGTAACATTCTTAACCTTGAAAAACCCTTTGATTTTTAAATTACAGTTTGAGAATACACTTGCATGGTTTTTTTCTTTTAACCCTTTCACTCCTAAGATCTCATAAGTAATTCTCTATACTGA
Source organism: Pocillopora damicornis (assembly GCF_964200805.1). Taxonomy (NCBI): domain Eukaryota; kingdom Metazoa; phylum Cnidaria; class Anthozoa; order Scleractinia; family Pocilloporidae; genus Pocillopora; species Pocillopora damicornis. Next base: position 8,593,113 of record NC_142678.1, read on the forward strand.
CTGCTGTACAATTCTTATGATTTTAGTTCTGAGAATTTGTTACTGGATCAACTGATAATCCCCTAATTGATATTTCTCTTTATTCTCATCACTTGTTTGCTTTAAATTACATGGATATTGTTGGGAGAAATTCTTTCTTGGTCACTCATAGGAGTTAAAGTGTTAAATACAATTGCTGAGGTGATTATAGTGATGCCCATGCCCTTATGGTTGAGGATTGTCCCTATAATAAACTGAAAAATATTACTAAAACAACTATTTGCCTTAAGCTCATGGAATGTGGTTCAATATTTCCTTGACTTTGTCATAGGGAATATTCAGCAATAATTACTTTGCCTCTGGCAAATAACGTTAATAAAAATATTACATGATCCATGGGCAGACTGCTCCCTCAACCAATCTGAGAAACCTAAACTCATGGTGAACCAATTGTGCAGATAATGAACTTGGAGCTTTAATTTTTTTTTTATAAAAGCTTATTCATTTGATTGGTAATTTGCAGACTGAAATGTTGAAATGTTTAATCTTATTTCAGATGGTTATGCATACTATGAGGAATGGCAGCATTTACTTCAGAAAAGTGATAAACATGCCAAAGAACTGTTGGAGAGCTTTGGAGCAAAGTGTAACCACCACGAGGTTTGTGATTTTTTTATATATACATTTCGCTAGTGAACTGTTGGATAAAGGGTCAATTTAAAAAAAATCCTGAGGATTGTGCTGGTGAAGCAACATTGAAGGTAAGTAATCTGCTTATTATTTTAAAAAAAACTCTGGATAAGGACTTAAATTAGAAGATAGAACACTGTACTCCTCTTTGCTTTTCATTCTGAAAGTGCATATGTAGGGTGAAAATTCCATGATGAGAGTTACTATGCCCTCCTGAAAATAATTTGTTTCCTGGTCACAGTGCCTTTTTTTGCAGCATCCTTTTCTCCAGAAAATCCATAAATTAGGAGTGGTTAACATGGTGACTGGAAAGTTTTGTTGCATAGGCCTCAAATGGCATCAAGCAGACTGACTGAAGTCTTAGAAAGCAATGATTAAAAGTGTCTTCCCTGGCTGCAGACTGAATGTTATCCACAGGCTAATGGGAACAATTTTCACAGAAATGTATGCACCCTAGCTTTTCTAGAAATGTATGCACCCTAGTCTCAGTTTTGGACTAATTGCTGCATGTTGCCAGCCAAGTTGTTTAGAAATTATCTCTGCTGCTAACTTTGGCAGCTCATAAAACCATCTTATTTCAAAGTAAGGGATTTGCTTTTATCTTGGTAGCTGAAGTTTAAGTTGTACAAAGAAGAAAGTAACAGACCTGGGGAAGTGATTTGTAAGCTGGCAAAAGATGAGGGTGCAGATATCATTCTTATTGGTTCACGTGGTGTTGGAACTCTGCGCCGCACATTTCTTGGTAGTGTTAGTGACTACTGTGTGCACCATACCCATATTCCTGTGGTGGTTATTCCACCTCAAGATTCACATGGTGACCATGCCCATGCACATTAATTATATATTTTACCTTTGAAGAGTCCAACTCTCATGTTAAGTGTGTAACACTGATTGTAGAGAGGGGTAATCATTCATGATCTCCAAGTGCAAAATGGGCACAAAACAGATAATTATTGAAAATTTCACAGGAACCTGAAGGCATTTGAAATAGAAAACTACAATGGTTTTTTTCTTTTTCAACAATAAGTCTTCTTAGGGTTATAAATATCATCAAATTGATTATTTTCTTGAATTTTAACTTTTGATTCACTGTTAGTAACTTAAATATACTCAAGTTTCTGCAATCTAACTGTTTTCAATATCTTCTGTGGAGATTAAAAGGATAGAAAGGTATTCTGTTGTGGCAAGAGTGTTATTAATGCATCTATCAATTTGAAGCATTAAATTTCTTTCTCCCCCCCCCCCTCCCAAGCAACCCTCTAGGAATTTGAGTTTTGAAGATAGGTTTGTTCAAATTCACAGCACCTGGGCCGAAATTGCATTCAAATGACTTACCCTGGTGCAGGATTTGATGGTCAATTTTTTTGTAAAGGCAAGATCAGTGACCATGACTTTCTTGTAGCCTTTTTCTCCTGAGCCATCTGCTCCTGAACATAAACTCTTACCCTTAGAAGGGGTGTTTTCCGCTGGAAAGAAATGACAGCTCCAGTTCAAATTTCCTACCCCACACAGGCAACAAACAAATTCCCCACCCCCTGGAGCACAGAATGCGACAAAATACTGGTAGAAGTTTGCAGGCATAAATTCACGGGCTGCATTAAGGAGTGCCAAACATGTACACATGCATTTGAACTAATCCCAATGAGGGCACTAGTAATGATCTAATAATAATATGCACATTCAGGGTTGTCAGTTATTTGTGGCTTTCACTAACTGCATGGTTTATGTTGGAGTAATGAAATGAGCTTTTTTTAACCTAAACTCATTGTTACACAGACAACAGACAAATGCCCGTGGGTTTTATGAATCAAATAAACATGACATGCATGAAATTAAAAATCCCTTAGGACAGTACAAGGTTCCACTTCCTTGTTAAGCGAATGAACTGAAAACAGTTTACCCCAAACAACCATCAATTACAGAATAATATCAAATACTCTACCTTTTTTTCTTTGTTGCATTTTCTAACTTTTTTCAGCTATCATTTTGAAGTAGCAACAGTGGTCAATTACAGAAATCAAACCTAAAAGTTACCTCCACAACCAGTCAGAGTAAAGGAAAATATCACATGACTGTTAAAAAAACAAGTAAACTGCGAGCAAGTGATCAAGTTGAGTTTCATTTTAGTTTTGCTTCTGATTGATTTATACATATAGGTTGACATAAGTTTACAAACCAAGAACCGAGTAAAGAAAAGCCTCATAAGATCACTTTTTACACTCAATTGACTCCAGTATGTCACCTCATTGCTTACATAGTGGCACAGATTTCCTTTAAAACAATGTGATCCCATATAGAGCGTGGTTCAGGAATGACAAGTATTTTTAAACCATTTTAAAAAATTATTGATTTGAAACGTCACTATTAAAAAAAAAAAAAAAAAAAAGCCTTCCCCTCCCTTCATGAGCTTCACTGAGGAGAGATTCTCGCGACTTTCGTGTGGAATCGAGCGTCTTCCCGCGCCCACGCGTGTTGTTCGTGGGTTCTGGATGAATTTCCGACAGGTACCAGTTCATTTTGTCCACGTCCAAACGTGAAAGTCAACATGTCAGCTGAAGCAAGTGAATGCACTGCGAGGAAAATTCTCATTGCAGTCGATGGAAGTGAACATGGTGATCATGCATTCGACTGTAAGTATATCGTGGAAATACGGCGTTCATAAGTGTATCTTTTTCATTTCTCTGCTGAGAGAAGGTCATGTTCTAAACGTTCGACGCTGTCTTACGAGGTCTTTGCGTGATCGAGATCACGCACATTTTCAAATGAGTCTCCACTCTTCCTTCTAATATTCGAAGTAATCAGGAACTTTGAATTTTTGGTGCAAAAGAAACGCCATACGTAGCCATCGAGAAAACGAGTCATTATTTCATTTTTGCCTTTTTGGATCTGACAGAGGGCCTTCTCTAAAAGTTGGCCTAGTGCCACTGAGGCAACGTTTGTACGTTTTGTTAGTAAGTGGTAAACGCGAACTGGCTTACGGAATTTCACAATTTTGCTCCAGCGCATTTTCATACATTGAAAGGCTCCTAACGCAGTAAAACGTATCAGGGTACTCAGCACAAAAATAAATTCTCAAATACCCAAAAATGATCAATATTAAACTTCTCCTTACGGTGACCATAGTTAACAGGCTTGAAACAGTCGATAAACTCATCAGCTGGAGGATTTTACATCAGTTAAACTCCAATTTTTTTGGGAAGTTATGGACAGGAAAATGGGTCTGGCCAAGAAGAAAGGATTCTGAAGTAAATCTGTCGAGTACATAGTTTAAAGTAGGCTCCCCAACCAATTTTTTGGCCACAGGGAGAAATACATGTGGGGTCCTGTTTAACACTGCCTGGATTATGAAGTGTTTTTCTCATGTGAATTGTAGATGTTCTTATATAATGAAATCAAAACCTTTTTTGATGGAGTAGTTGAGTGGCAAGGTGATTGGAAGTGATTGGAAGTGATTGGAAGTGTTGACTTTCGTTAGAAATCGGCCTTAACTCTAGAGAACCACTATAACTGTTACTCTTTAAACCCTTTATGCCCATCAGTATTTTGACCCAGGCAGTCAAAGTGATGTCTTCAGGACTAACAAAAAAAATAATTTTCAAATAGTTACAGCTCTATATATAAGATTATTGCCAAAGATCAAACAGGTGATTGTATACATTTTTAATAATGAAATTTTAATTCAAGGGTACATGGAAAAGATTCATTCTGCTGGAGATTCTGTGATTGTGTTACATGCATTTGAGATTCCTTCTCTTCCATATTCATCTGGGCCATGTGAGTATACTCAAATGTAGCACTTTTGTCCATTATAAACTCTTTTATTGGCATGCAGAGTATAGGTTGGTAGCTAGGTCATATTTATGGTGTGCACACAAATGAAAGGGGAAATATTCTTGGGCCCCCAAGGCAGGGAAGGGAAGGGAAGGGAGGGTGTTAAAAATTAAGGTGGGTAGTGCAGCAACCCCATCCTTTTTTCAGCCAAAAGCAGATATTGTCCCCACCTTATTTTATACATGAACAGCCAACAAAATAATAATTCTGAAAAATATCAAATTCAACTCGAAACCCACCAGAGAGTGTGCTTAGCCGTAAATGGCTACAGCCCTACCTAATTTTAGACCAAAGCAAACACAGCTGAACCTCTCTGTAAAGGCCAACCTGAAAACATCATCATAGTTTGAGGTGGGGTGTGATATAACACCTGGTTTATTTTGGACAGTTACAACACATTTGTTTTTTTAAACCACATTTAAAATTGTGTTCATAACAGGATCTGAGTGTGTATTGCAAACCAGTTTGCATCATCCAATAGCAGTGAAACAAAACACTGTGGTACATATTTAAAAAATTTTATTAAAAAAAAAAACCAATAAGGTGTAACATGTAACTTCACCAGTGAAGGGCAATTCATGTAGAGCAACCTTTTTGCTAATGTTAAATGAAATGATGGAGATTGTGCTTGAATTTGGTTCATCAGTAGTATCACTGCAACTTGTAAAACTTGAAACTTGTTCACTTTAACCCCCATGATGATCATGACAGAATTTCTTCCTCACGATAGACAGAGAAGTGATGAGGGATTATTGGTTGATCCAATACCAAATTCTCCAAACTAACATGATAAGAATTTTACTGCAGATGGTATAGAGAATTACTAATGAGATCTGGAAGTGAAAGAGTTAAAAAGTTTTTTTAATTGTTTATTTCATTTGTTGCCTGATTTTTTTTTGTAGAAAAAACATTTTTAAAGTACAAGCAATACATTTCTGCAAAGTATACTACAAAATAATTATGTTCCTGGTAATGCATCAACCAATTTGAAGCTTCAACATTCCCTCTTAGCAACCTCCCACCCTGGGCATTTTAACTGTTTAAGATTAGTTTGTTCAAATTCCTGTCCCTAGGGGCAAAAATTGTGTTCAAATGCCCCAACCAATTTTTTTTTTGTAGAAAACAACATCAGCACCATGACCTCCCAAACATTAATAAAAAAGTAAAAACCTAGATTATGTAGATCTTTACTTCAGAGTCATTTGCTTGCAAAGGTGAACCTTAATTAAACACTTAACACCTTCAATTCAAATTCCCCACCACACCCAGGCAGGGAAAGCAGTGACATATGACTGTGGGTTGCACAGAAAAAGGAGGGATTTTTAGAGCTTTGAATTGATTGGCACATAAAACTTTTAGGATTTAATCAACCATTATCAAGCTTTTTGCAATGAACAAACATGTTAATTTTTTATGGCAGTTGTGTTTGCTTACTATGAGGAATGGAGTGAAATGGTCAATGGTCTTAGAGAACAGGCAAAAGAGATGATGCTGGGGTATGAAGAGAGATGTAAAGAGAAAAAGGTATTTTAATATCCAGCTCTCACAACTTGTTATTCTTTTATTAAACCCAATCAACACAGAGCAGTTTTGTCCATCTATTGTCAACCCTCTTTTAAACTCCAATGAGTGAACAAGACAGAATTTATCCTCACAATATCAATACAGCATCAAGCAGACATGTGATGAGAATAAAGACCAATATAAATTAGGGTTGTTCTTTGGTCCAAAACCAAATTGTCCAAGTTAACAGGAAGATTTCCAGATTTCATGGAAAAAGAGAAATAAAACACAAAACGATAGGACAAAATCATTACTACATGCTTAGTTTATCTGAAAGTATTTAAATGGGGATCCAGGTGTGCCAAAGGGGAAAGGAGGTTGTTGTTACATTCAGAAAACTTTTGTCTCTTGTGTTCAAGACATAGCTCCTTTACATTTAGAGAACTATCAATTGAGGGTGTCTTTTAGGAGCAATGATGAAGTGATTACAGATCACTACATCCACATGTGACAACATTGAAAAATCAATTAAGGTAGCAAGTTACAGTGTAGTTGGTCATCCCTTTTATCTCATCAAGGTTATCATTTTAAGCCCAACAAGATTGGCCAGTGATGGAGGTTTAAATTATAATTTTTATGACTAAAATGCTCATCATGGGAGTCATAATAAACATAGGTGATTGTAGCTGATTAGTCAGCAAAGTGGACTGACCAACTGAGTAATTTGGTCTCATCAACTGAGTTGATAATTTAATTAAATCAGCCAATAGCGATTACAAGTAAGGGCTAACACAAAGGGTTCACTCTTGAAACATCAGCTTTAGAACTGATGGTGGCCAATTCACATCATCAATTCAGTTTTTAAAACCAAATTATCTTTTATTGCCCAACACTGATGCAGCACCACAGTTTCTTTAGAAACATCTCTGTTATTCATTAATCAATTGAGTAGCTTATTATTACTGTTTTGTAGGTCCATTTTGGTTGATTTTTTTTTTCTTCAATTTTATCCTTATTATTTTAGTTACATTATGAGATGATCCTGATTGCTGGTAAGCCTGCAGGTAATGTGATATGCAGTGAGGCTAAAACACAGAAGGTGGACCTTGTTATAACTGGTTGCCGTGGACTGAGCAAAGCTAGACGTACAATCCTTGGAAGTGTTAGTGACTATGTAGTGCACCACAGTGGCCTTCCTGTCTGTGTAGTACCTCCTCCTTTAAAAAAACATGACCAATGAAAAATATTCAGGTACACAGATCTGATTCCAGCTGCAATTAGACATACTGCTCCAAGAGAAAAACACTTTTTGGTTTACACATGAGGCATTCATTTTTCATAAACGTCTTAATAACTGAGAGTGAGGGCCATACTAGGGAATATTGGCCTGAGGTCCATACCAAAATGGCTAAGGGCCAATATTCCCCAGTACAGCTTGAGCAAGTGAGAAGTGAGGTTAGTAAGTAGTTATAATTATATGGCACCCAGACAAATCTTGTTTATTTTCAATTTGCAAGCTTTCCCAAACTTAAATAAGTAACTGTCGGTATGGCAAAATCCTGACCAAGTAAGGGCCAATCAGAATGACTGGATTTACCTCAGGATTTCATATGTATCTTGTAATGTAATTAAATTGAGTATTTTAATTGGGCCTGTTTCAAATGCCAAGCTGCAGTCACTAGAAACTGGCATAGATCACAACTTGTTTGATCTGTGTAGATGATCAAAAGGGTTACAGCTCTGCAACTGAGAAAATGCATTACCACTGAAAAGGATACTTATTAAAATATTGTAAGTAGTCTGAGAAGATTTTAACCAATTATTATCAAAATAGGGGTTTCACTGGTCATATAACCAATCATTTAAACATTATGAACATGCAAACAATTTAAAATATTTCTGGTTCAAATTTTCTCTGCGTTATCTAAATGGTTACAGAAACTTTACCAGAGTTATGGAGATTTAGATTGCCGTAACTAAAGATAATTATCATTTTAAAAGTCCATTTACCATTGCAACTTTCAGTCACTGTCTGGTACTTAAAAATTTTTATCTAGGCTACATCAAATTTCCATGATTACAAAGTTTCTCAATTTTGGATCAGACTCTTTCACGTGTGTCTTCAATTATCATCAAGATAGTAATTAACAACTATTCACCAAAGTGGAGCTAGGTTGCCGCGAGGTTAATATCCACTGCAAGCCACAGCCATAGAGGTGAACAATTATCTTAGAATATACTAGATCAGTGAGATAATATTGCACTTAAAGATGATTTTTGTTCCTGCAAGATTACAATATTTTCTGCTGCAAATCCCATGTTAGTCACTTGAGGGTTAATGACAAAGGATATTTTTAGTTTGAGTACCCAATCAAGAGTGTGCCTTCAATGCCATCCACTGATTTAGTATATACTAAATGTCAATTACAGACCCAGTTTACTAAGTGCATTCAGAAGTTACAATCATCCACATATCACTCAATCCTCTAAGATATTTTAACTATTGCCACTTGACATATGGTAAGCATAGAGGTCAGTAATATTATTAAGGTAATTTAATTAAGTGTACTAAGCTACAAGTATTTACATACTGTAACTGTAGAAGAATTTTACTATTTTGAGGTTTGAAAAACTGCCCAAAAGTATTCTTGCATAAACATTGAAGTTAAGTGATGTTAAATTTCAAAACTGGATTGTCCTTTTTATTTCTGTGGTTTGTTATGCTTTGTCCTCCAAACTATAGCCTTGCAGATTTTCCTAATTTAAGATTTTTCTGAGCGAGAACTGGCACTAGATATTTCTTTAGCCCCGCTCCGTCTCCCTCTCCCCAGCCCTCGCCGTGAAGCACCGCGGCCTCCTCTTCCTCTTCTCACTGATGAACTTTTGGTAGGACTTGGTGACTCTAAATCATGAACAAGAAAATTCGCATCTATAACTTCTGGTGAGAACTTGAAAGTGTGCTTGATAATGATGAACTCTCACTCTCTCTCACTCTCTTCAGTTATTTCATCTTTTTTTCCCTCTTTTTCGATTTGTGTTTTATACCACTATAATACATTAACAGTTGAATGACGTAAGATTGAGTATTACTGAGAATTCACCTGTCACGTTTTCTTGGGGACAGTCACGAGCTAGTTTATTCTCGTCAACCCAGTTGATCCACGCTTTCCATAATTCACAATGTTCAAGGGTCTTCTTGTTTCCAATCACTATCATTCCTCTACGGGCTCGAGTCAAAAGTACGTTCATTCGTTTATCGTCATTCAAAAAACCGATGAACCCGTGCTCGTTGCAACGTACGGCGGAGAACACGATAACGTCACGTTCTTGTCCCTGGAATCCATCCACTGTTCTGACTGAGACATTTCCAAGATTTTTTTGATTCATCTTATCCAAGATCAACTTAAGCTGCGCTTGGTAGGGTGTAATTACACCTATCCCGTCACTAGTCACGTCTCCTGCCCCGAGAAGATCACTGACCACTCCACACACTAGTCCGGCCTCAAAATCGTTGGACTTGGACGACCCCTTGCTCTTTTCCATTGCCGAATGTGGCGTGTTAAGGAGTGCTACAGGCATCTTCTCGTTTGGCCATATGAATCCGACAGGGGCTTTCCTCTCCGACTCAGTCACACCATCCTCAAGCTTATCATCATAAAATTGACATGATGGAAACCGCGCTATGGATGGGTGCATTCTGTATTGAATACTGAGCATGCGTACAGGAACTCCCACTCGGCGAAGCCGTGAGAACATGGAACATGTCAGCAGGTCTGGACCTTTAGCAAACTTGCTTAGCACCATGGGAGGAAGCTGCTGATCATCTCCTTAAAGATGCGGAATAAAACAGATTGAGCTTACAACACTTTAACCATAAACACAGATATGTTGGAAAGAATCTACAAATTACGTTTTGCATTTCGATTTTGTTTGCTGCAAAAAGGCGAATCAACACATTTTTTACTAAGCTGCTCTAAAGAAGTCATTGCTCTTCTCCCAACAAACGTCCCCTCCCCTGAGAAAAACATTCTTCATTCTCTTACGATAGATTCGTTTAGTTATCGTTTGCCAACGTTCGATGATCACTAGCCAGAGTTGCATTACGCATTCCTTCAAGTGGGTTTTGTGGGGAAGAGAGTAACTACTTTCTAAAAAATCATAGAGAGAGAGAGATTAGCATCGCCCCTACTCTACTTGCCCTTTGTCTTGTACCCTCGCCAAGAAACAAAATTATCCTCCTCGATTTCTCCATCAGTGAGAGAGTTTTAATATGATAATCTGGATTCGTTATTTCAATAGAGACTAATGGTTATTCTTTTGCATTCAGATTTTCAATTGCTCGGTAGCTTTGGTTAGAGGAATATCGGCTCCAAGAATTTGCAGTCAACTTATCTGAATAAGGGTGTGGGTTTTAAAGCACTCCATGGGAGAACGAGCTACGTTGGCATCGTCCCCAATACTTTATGTGAGAAAACAGCGGATTTCTCTTATCTCTACTCAGCAACTTACCCACTAATACAAGCTTCTCGCAGCCATGTGAAAGAGGAACAAGGATTGCTGGTTCGGTAGCCTGTGAGGCCTCATCGACCAAAACTCGCTTGAACACGAACTCATCAAGTAAGGACGAACCCGCACTTATAAGAGTAGTGCAAACAATTTTGCAACTTTCCAGAATCTTCCTTGCCACTTTTTTGTCGATTCGGCCATTGGGGTCTTTCTTTCCAGACTTTATTTGCGAGTATTTAAACTCAAAGGTCAAATGATTTATGTCCTTGGACACTTTCCACCCAGAGCTTCCAAAGCGAACAATCTCCTCATTTTGTAAGCCGTGGTCCAAAAGCTTCTTTAAGAGGTTGTCGACACCCTCATTTGTCTCAGCTACAAGAAGAACTTTGTCATGGCTGCTAAGAAGCCAGCGTTTCACAATCTCTGCGCTCGTGATGGTCTTTCCAGAGCCCGGAGGCCCCTGTATAAGGGTTATGAAGGCGTCAGTGCAAGTGGCATCCTGAACAGCTGCATTTTGACTTTTGTTACCAGACCACTTTGAGAAGGAATCGGCCGATGAAAAAGTTCTGGTTTCTCCGTCTGTTCTCACGACACTTGGAGCTGAGAAAGAGAAAGTTGTTGACATCTTTAACTTATAACTGCATGCAGGAATTACTTTCTTTAAAATTTTTTTTCATTTGAAACTGAGAGTTCACTAAGATGTGATAGAGAGGGACCCAGCTCACGATAAGATCGCTGCCTTTTGCTCTAGTGCATCAATAACATTAGCACCAATTTTCATTATGCAAAGATCTTGGTTTCAAAAGGGGAAAAAGTTCACATTTTGCCATGCTCTTGAAAGAAACAGGAAGATATAATTTGACGAAACCGATACTGGAAAACATACCAATCTCCGTTGTAGAGTTTTCATCTACTTGCTTCCTTGAATCTTGACTTGATAGGTCGTCAACACAGAAACTGCCGACAATTCCTTCAAAAACGTTCTGCCCATATTTCGTTGCGCCTTGAAGAGCTTTCAGTGCTGCTGAAGTGCGTCTGTATCCAACAAGACTAGGAAATTTGTAAAGATACCAACTTCCTTTAAGAATGTTTTCCCTTGAAGAGTCATCTGAACTTGTGGGCCAGACTATATCAACTGTTAATATTGTTCCACAGATTTCTGCCACTTCACCAATGTATTCACGTTTAGAAATATCTGATCGACTGAGGGCCACGCCGTCTCGCACACGGAATGATTGAGTACCTCTTGTAATTACCAGTGTAAATTTTAGTTCTTGTTCACTGCATGGAGTAGCTTCAGCCGTGATACGGTGACGTGAGTAGACTCCTTGAGATGCTATAACTGCTTGCTGCACCTCCTCCAGTGACTCTAAAGTTATTAGAGAATTCCAGTGCAGAAAGTACGGTAAGGCATTTGGGTGGCAAGTGAAGCCTTCCAAGGGCAGATGACCTACATGTAAAATTTAAAAGGATTCAATTCATTCCAAATTAAAATCTATAACAGAAATAATTTTTTTCAACCCGCACGTTTGCTGGTGTTCCCAGAACAACTCGCTTTCATGACCTGACAATGCTTAGGTTTAACCACACCGGAAAAAAGTTTGAAATTGTCTAGGTGGATTACTTCCTTGCATGGTAAAGCAGCACAGACATGGTTGATATAACATAGATTGAGAAAAAAAATTTACCATCTTTTCCCTTCTTTGTTAACCTCTTAATATGTTTGTCAGATTTCATCGCATGGGTGTAACACAAAACTCTTTGCTTCCCGGTTGGTTATGATTTTATTTTCAGTCTTCTCTCTATTTGGCGTCGATAAATTGTGTTTCATTTTATATATTTCAGAGTTCCTGGAATTACGATTGTGACTATCGTCATCATTATCATTGTCACTGATTTACCTTTGCACATGACTTGAACAACACGGCATCCGGTGGAATAGTCATTTCCAAGAAGCACAGCATCGAATACCTCATACATTTGATCGACACTGAAAATGACCTGTCTTTTCCATAAAGACTCGAGACATCGCTTAAATCGTGTGAGAAGCGTGATGTGAACATTCTCGCCGAGGACAACGTCAAGATTGAGTTCCTGTAGCCCGCTAAGCAAACAGATTAGGAGATTTTTGTAATGATCAGGTGTCCCTAATGAAATATCTGGAGAGGACCGCCAAAGAACGGACTCCAAATGGCAAGCTATGTGATGCTTCTCCTGCACAAAATATCAAAGAAGGAAACAAGGCTTCTTTAAACAACTTGCTACAATGGATCATGAAATTTAGCGGTACTCAAGTCTTAACACGATACATGGTAATATATCTACCCCACCCCCTTGCACAACATGCGAGAAAAACAAGTAATTTAACATAAACCTGGCTAAATTGATGCCACGATGGCAGATAAAAAGGGAGAAACGGGTTATTTTTATGGCCGGATGTACTATAACTCTTTGCTTCCGCTACCTTTACAGATCAAATATTGCCGAAATGACAGAAAACGACTATTACAAACCTTTTCGTTAGATGAAGAAGTCATTCTTTCGCACATTTCTTCCAAATGACTAGTTTGTAAACATCCCCTTTCCAGCAGGTCTTGAACTCTTATGATATTTCTGTCCAAATCACTAACCGACTCTTCAGGGTCACATTGAAGGTCTGGGAAATCACCCCTGTGGTAGACAAATTCTTCCTGCTTTTCATTACTTCCATACGGTGTTTGGATGTTTGATTCACCTTCAAGTGAGTCCGCATTTCCAACGGCTTGTTTTGAGGAAAGTTTCTGAATCTTGTGACCAGGATCGAAATGATCATAAACACAGAAAGCTTCCAACTCAAGCAACTTCTCTCTTCGAAGTCGAGTTTGAAAATCTCGCGGCAAACTCGACTTAAAACGATCAAGAGCCACACTCATGATAGGTGCACGATCATTTTCATCTTCCTTTAAACAGATAAACGTGTTCTGTTTCTTTCCTGTGTAGATGTCGAGTCGTCGACCATCCAAAGCAAAACTGTAGCCTGCATTTAGCTGTAGAAAATGTCTCTCTGATGACTGAACATGCACTGAACAAAAGGCCTGAGCAACGTTTTCCCCCTCATCTAGAGTCAGCACTTCACAAAGGTTTAGTGGAACTGACATCGCCAAAGAAATGACCCACTGTATATCTCCAAGCAAAAATTTGAATACGAGCAGTTTTTCAAGGAACGAGATCAGGATATTGTGAAGTACCTTCCAAGACAATTCTTCACCCTCTGTTCTGTACAGAAGACGCCAGTGCTTCTTATGGCCACGTGTAACTTTGATAGTTTCGATGTCGTCTCTAGAAAGAATTCGGGATTGGTGAAGGGGATTAAGAAGGGACTCTAGATCCGCCTTTGGAATGTCTGCTGGTAGACGTGTGCATTGTTCCCAACTAAACCTGGAGAAATCAATCAGGTGAATGTACTCTTCAATGCATCTTTCCTTGTTGGGTTGCAGGCACCACTTGTAGAGATACCGAAACAATCTGTACTCACTAAGCCGTGACTCTTGGTTGGATAACAAAGCAAGCATGTCTTCCTCCTCAAAATCCTCCAGCTTTCCAGTTACAACATTTTCTATCATCTGGTCGCTTTCGAACAACATTGCTCCTTGGTACAATTTTTGCCAGACGAATTCTTCATTTTTTTCATCCTTTGTCGGAGCTTGCAAAATATGTGGCGGGATTTTCACTTTCTCGCCAGTTTTAGCAGCGTCAATAGCACGAGAGAACAAGGCTGCGACAATCTTACATTCTGCAGAGTTGATTCCTTTGCTATCCGCCCATTTGTCAAACAAATTGTCCAGCTTGCCAACAACAGCGTTGCTGTATTTGGCAAAATACTTCAGAAAATCATCTTGCGTGGGATTTGGTCTTTTAGCAGGTTTAGCTGCAGGATATTGGCTTGGCTCTGTTCCTTTTTTCGGAACGAGTTCTTCATCCCAGCAAACGAAGAATTTGTCCCCATCAAGATCACTTCCAGCGATCTCATCGGGATGTGGACGACTTCCTTGTGTTGGAAAAACAATGCAGTCTACAAGATGATGGCATTCAGGAATGTCGGTGCATCGCAAAACCCGGATATCGCCTGGGTGATAGCAAGGATTTTTAACCACCACCACGCGTGTTTCTGTTAAGATCTTGGGGCTTCCTCGTATCGTTGGCTGAAAGAAGACCGTTGTGGCTCTCAACTGCCCTGATGGATCGCAAACGCCGTAAACATTCCTCGATTTCTCAATGGGAATTTTCAGCTTCAACGCAGCAGACTTTTTAGTTTTGTGCAGTGGACTCGATTTGGGTGTCTGAGGTTCCCTGACCCGGTTGCGCAATTTTATAAGTCGTTGCTCAGTTTTGGGGTCTATTTTTCCTGTCTTTAACAAATTCTCCGCTAGTTCAAACTCTTCATTTACGCACAAGAACTTAAAAGCAACTTCATGGGCTGTGGTAATCTCTTTAAGTTCCTGGAAGTACTGTTCTTGCTTTTTTAGGAAGACCTCATCGGAAATACCAAGCGCTGATAAAAGCATGATGTACTGTTTGTTCAACGAACCAATTTCATTCGGCCTCGAGAAGCCCTTGTCGACGATGCCAAGGAGATGGGGTCCTGAAAGCTTCCACGTAAATTTCTCCATCGAAGGGCGGATTTGGATTTCCTCTTCCAAGCAATCATTGTGACATAGTACTCCTTTGCATCCCTTCAGGCGGATCTGAAATACCGACGGTATCGCCGGTGACTTGATGCCTTCGTACAAAGTTTCCAGGTTCAAACTCTCAGTCACTTTCAATGCACATTTAGTTGATATAAAACCACATCCATCTGTAAAATTGTACTTGTCTCGTTCCACGTCATCTACAACGCCTATTTGATCTTCAGGAATACTGCACGCAGGCTTTGCAGTCGAGAACAGCAATCCGACTCTAGCAGCTCTTTTGGCAACATCTTGAATTTTCTCAAAGTTCCCAAAACGGCTCAAGATCTCCGTCACACTACCTTGCTTCTCGTTGTAAAGAACACAAGTTCTTTCTCTGAGCTGACTGGCACTGTGGCCAAAGAATAAGAATCTCTCTTCAGTAAAATCTTCTTTGTATCTAAGAATGACGCCGTGTGTAAGAAACTTCGACACGGCATCAAACCGCGTTGAAGGACTAAAGTGGACTACCAGAAAGTTGGCAGGATCATATTCTCGATACAGAGGGCAAGGGCTGTTTTTGGTATCCTGTACAACTTCACAAGCGAAATCCTTCCATTCCAATTTCTTGTCATCTTGAGCTTGTCTGCTAACATTTACTGTTATGGTTTTTACTGCAATACATTGACTATCTGCGGCACCTCTTTTCTTCCGCCGTGGGTAGTTAATCAAGGGATAAACATCGTCTTTGCCTTTCCCGACTTGCTTCAATTCCATGATTTCTAATAAGCCTAGCCAACTCCTGATTCAAAGAAAGTGTGCAGTATTTTAAGCTTCGCCTGTCTGCAACACCGTAAAGAGCAGATACTGTCTCTATCGATCGATAGTACGGGTGTCATGCAATGAAGATAGGCATCAACGTAATCAGGTAGAAACAGTAGCTAACAGTATGAGACATGATATCGAAGTTTGTCATTTGCATAATCAACACTGTTTTGGATCCATTACTCAGGGTATAATTACTAAAATCTATCAACGGTTACTGATGTGTTACTGACGATTTTGCATTACTGAGCATTTGAAGAGAGTTTACTCTTTCCAAATCAACTTTAAATTTTCTTTTGTCAGAATTTTAGCATGTTTCGCTTTAGCGAAAAATTATTCCAGCTGCATGAAAAAACTGCTCAGATATTGTAAACGTTAACTTACCAAACTAGTTAAAGATTCCCGAGGAAATCCTTGGCGTAGCGTGGAATCAAACGCAATGAAATCGGCTCAATTCGTTAGCAGTTTCCCATACGCGGAAGTTCTTTGGCTACTGAAAAGTTCCTTGAATTCACTGAAACTACAAAACACAACTACTCGATCACAGGATTAATTCCCCGAAAGATGATGCTAGATACCTGTTATTTCATCGCACTCGGTTAAATCCTTTAACTGATAAAATATTATCAAGTCTTTCCGGGAAATAAGATTGTGTTCTATTCCCCGAAATCACGTGATGTTTTGAGACTTCAGTCTAAAGATGAGGGTCGGGTAAGTGAGGATTTCGGAACCTGAATACGGGTATAAATGCATGTTACATCGTTGATGTCTTGATATCTTCTATCTGAGTAAATTACTGATAATAGTGCGCGATTGTAGAATTAATAGGATAAAAGGCAGTCAAGAAATCTCGGTACATCAATTCTTCCTTATCGCGTTTTGCCCTTCCGGGTGGTGGTGAGTGAGTTGATTAACGATTTTGCATATTAAATGTCAGTTTTCAAACCTGCTTACCAAAGCGTAAAGGGAAAATATCAGGGAAAATAACAAGGAAATAACAGAGAAAATAGCACCACATAGGATTTCATTTTCGATGCACAAATTTATAAAGGTGTGCTTCGTTTATCAATGCCGGTATATAACTGATATTTGATGGCTTGATAAACGGTGGTAAAATTTAAAGAAAGGACTCTTCAAACAATCCGGCTTTGTGGCTACAACTAACAAGTCGAAGCTAGTTATACTTCAACTGCTGCATTTCTTGTTCACAATGCTTCGAGTCTTCATCTGTGGAGCTCACAGTGTTGGTAAAACAACCTTAGTGAACGAAGTTGGAAAGCAGTTAAACTTACATGTGGAAGCTGAAGTTGCTCGAAAAGTGATCACGGATTTAAATCTTCGACGAGAAGATTTTGACCCAAAGACTAATCCATCGAAGTTCGAAGAGCTTCAGGAAAGAATTCTCGAAGCACAATGTAAAGTCGAGGAAAAGCATTCGAGAAGTGGGACGCCGTACATAGCAGATCGAGGAATTGATCCATTGGTTTATTCTTTGATGTACCTGGGAGAAAATAGCATGAAAAGACTGTTGAGTTTGCCGTCAAGCCAAGAGTGCATAAGCAGGTGAGCTTTACAATCATGTAAAATACCAAAAATAAAAGTAAGAATTCAGTTAAATTCTTTATTGATAACAGTCAGTTAAGGCTTGATAGGCTATTTGACTATGAAAGATTCTCAAAGTAAGAAGTTTGTTTATTGTCATGGTAGTTTCTTGACGATGGTGGTCCGACATTTCCTGATGTTACGCGTTCTCCAACGAAGCGGAAAGCTCATCATATGATAAACCGTTGACACATATTATTACATAACTAAAATAAAGTTCACATGATGATCACTTCGCGTTCTGTCTAACTGACATGTTTATAGTGATGCTTTGACTCAGAGAAAATCTATCGAGACGGAAAAGAAATAACTCTGAGATTACACGCTCAAATTATTCAATGCTTCAAGTGCATTTGCATATGCAAAACCGATCATTCTTTTTGACAACAAAGTCTGCTTTTCTCTGAGATGTACGAGACGCTGTTTCGCTACACTTGCCAGAGCTAATTAAAGTCAGGCGAGCTATAGTTTAATAACAGACGATAAAATCTCCTGATACCTGTAACAGATTCACCTAGTCGAAACAATAGATATTATCTCTCGAGGTTCTACATTTGCTTGATTTGCTCCAAAGACGTTACTATAAACTTGAACTTGAGCGATCGTCAATTTCTAGCATATGGTTCACGCAAATCTCAATTTTCCGAATTTTTAAGGACAGTATCTTTCCCCTTTTAAACCTATCGCAGTATAATCAGTATTTCCATCTGATGGCTCATCATTAACAAGACACTTCAGTCATGGGGTTTTTATGCGACACTCAAAGTTTCTCTGAAGAAGTCTTACGAGACTACAAAAACAATTAATATAACAATAAAAGTTGCTTAAGAGCATTAGACACCACACAGATAGATCCTACCTCCGTGGGCTTTGTCTTTAAGGTTTTATTTTTAGAGCTCGACTTTCGTGGTGGCCTGGTCTGCGTTTGTCAGCTGACATTCCCAAAAGTTTCTGGTTACCTTTAACTTCGTGCTCGATGAATGTCATTCAAAAGGGAACATCAAGTGTTTTTGTGGTTCGTTTGCGCAAGTCTCGTAAAAGTATTTGGATTTGTGCTCTAATAGGAGATGTTAAATTTTTCAATATCAATAAGCCCACATGCCCATTTGTGAGGTATAAAAATGGAAACTCGAGCCAGAAGACGAGATAAATGGATCAACTGATTAGGGTATTATACTGAAGTTCCAGCAGGTATACAGGCAATGTAAGAGTTGAAAAGACAGGCTTAGTAGACTTCTGATGTCTTCTGCGAAGCGTGATTCAGTCCAACGGCTTTTCACCTATGTACATCTCAACAAAAAATTAATCGAAATATAAGCCAGTTGATTCTCGAGTCTAGTGATGGCTACGATGTCAGATTATATTAGCTGAATCAATTGAAAACAAGCCGAGCTGTGAGGAAATACGTAGTATTCAAAGAACGTTGCCAAACGGGATCATAACAGGGGCATATCCGGTCATGTGACGCTTTCAGACCAATCGCTTACGAGAAAAAAATATTTGATGGATTATAGTGCTTCTTATGTTTTATTCCAGGTATAGGACTTCCTTAGTGTTCGTGGTGCGACCCTTCCCAGAATGCTTACAGACCGATAGCATTCGCCTCGTTCCGAAGATGGAGGACCTGCTAAACTTCACAAACCTGATGGAGGAAGTTCTTCAGGGCAACAGAATCCCGTATACGGTCATCGACGTGTTAGACCTAAAGAAAAGAGTTGATATTATTCAAGAGAAAATAATGGAATGCGGAAGCCTGAGAGTTGTTGCAAGGACGGATGGAGACTCCTTAAATCGAGATGATTAGGTATCCTATCCAGTGGCAAGACACCATCACGTGATTTACTCGCGTGATATCGATGGTGAAAAATAAAGAAGCTGCGTCTGTGCTCTCTTACTTTAATAATTGCACACGATGCAGCGATCGCACGAAAAACGTTTTAGGGAAACACGAGATACAGTCGTGTATTTTTCACGCCTTCTTGATTGTCCTCATTTCTACGTTCACTTTCAGTCTTTTTTTATACGGAATTTATTACTTTCTTGCAAGGAAGCTTGCAAATGTTTATATTACTGACATTGCTGTGGGTAGCTTAAGCTCTGGCTAAGTTGTGCTTTTCTAAATCAAAATATATTCATAGTGTCATCTTTTAGAGATCTATTAACCCTCTAACTCCCATGAGTGATCAAGACAGAATTTCTCCTTACAATATCAAGACAATATCAAGAAGACAAGTGAGGAGAATACAGAAAAATATCAATTAGGGATTATTGGTTGATCCAAACCCAAATTCTCTCAACTAACACCATGAGAATTGTAAGGTTGACAGAAAGGAGAATTACTTATGAGATCTTGGGAGTGAAAGGGATAATTACGCATCACAGCAGATAATGTCTGTGTAGAGAGAAAAGGAAAAAAACAGTGCTTACAGGGAACCTATAACCACAAGCTTAATAGATCCACCGAAATAATTATTTGTACAAGATATCAAAGCTTTTTGATGGAAAGTCTCTGTGCGTTGTCTTGTGCTACAGAATTTTGTAAGTCTAATAACACCGGTACCTTCATGTTTATCTCTGAAATTGCCATGCGACCCATGCGAATGTCTTTTTCATCTGCTGATTTTGTGTTACTCTTTAGATCGCCTGTCACTGAAAATCAGCGTCGTAATCTTCGTGACATGACAGACTTAGAAATTTCCTTTTCAAGGTATCATAGAAGTCAAACTGTTATTCTTGTAAAAGTATACATTTTCTTAAAAGCTTAATAAACACTGATTTCGGATATTTCATTTAAATTTATAACTTTTACCATCGAACAGAGTGGGAGGTTATTCTTTTATGCCGAGATGTTTAACAAGATAAGTTTATTTGACGACACATTTTAATCAACGTCTCTTTCTTATCGGAACGTGATCTGCACATACGCCTGTATTGGAAGAAAAGAAGACCTTTCCCTTTCTCCTTTTCGCGGCCTCCGGCCAAAAGTAATCTCGTAAAAAGACACTTCAAGCGGCTCGTGAGGGCGGAAAAATACCACAAACGCGCGGATTAGCATTTCATTTAATTTTATTGAGATATTCAAACCGAAATATGCAATTTTCAGAGCTTTATTCATAACCCTAATAGATTTTGTTAGTCTCTTATCAACAATTTTTAACCACGAACACATAGTCTGGTCTGCCTGTGCCCACGGTATCAAGGAACACTTTTCATTCGACTTATGTATTCTTTTGTTTTTATGTTACCATGTTCTCACTAAGAGCGTAACTCCATCTTTCTGTGTGTAAACCACACACAACTTACAATTCCTCTATTCGCTCTGACGAAGGGCTAACGCTCGAAACTTTCGCTTTAGAAACTTTTTACGGTGGCCAATATACGTTATCAAATCAGTTGATAAAATTGATAAAACACTTAAACACGAGGAGAGGTCGGAAGAATTAAAGAAAGCTATTCGAACTCGAGACGAGAGTTCTCAAAACGTCTCGTCCTTTCTCGTCTTCCGTATTGACATATACTTTTAAAAAAAAACTTGGTTCAGTTAAGCCTTTACACCGTAACATCAGCATGCATATTCTCCATACTGTTCTCTATATGTTTGTTAAGGTGCTGACGAGGAGAATTTGGTTGGCAATGTAGAGCTTCTTTAGTTGGTGATCATTCGTTCGCATCTCTCTCTCTCTTTAGCACCCAGGAACCTTACGTTTAAACTTTCATAATGCGTTCTGGCTTTCAGGATAGCATACGTCATTTTGCAGGAGAACCTTGTGTTATAGCTATGCATATTCCAAACCTGATTAAAAAAAGAATCAAAGACCGAAAGTAAAAGTTGGCTGTGAAACTTAGGCCTAGTTTATACGTCGCGCTACGGTCGAATTTAATTCAGACGAATTTAATTCAAGGTCCCACAAGCAATTAAATTCGACGATAGCGCGACGTCTAAAACGAATTAAATTCGTCTGGTAAATTAAATTCGTCCTAGACGTTTTATCCGTCTTGGTAAGACGGATAAAATATCGATAAAGCGTCTTCAGTTTTAACGTCGCGCTTGCTTCGCGTCGAATGAAATGCATACATTTTTAACTCGTGAATTGCGCGCATGCGCAAGAGCGAGTTATAGATACCATGTGGGGAATGGAATTCGCTCGCTCGCTCGATTGGTCGATTCCTGTAAACTTTTTTTAGATTTTAGGCTTTTGAGTGCATTTTATAGTTTTTGGCGAGCAATAAACAGACTAAATGGCGACCTTTCTTGCTAAGAATAGTGGTGGGGTGAAAAAGAAGCCAATGATAATCTTAAAAGAGTTTTTTTTTGCGTTTTAGTTTCAACAAGCGGCGCCAGCGACTAGCAGGCATGCAAGGATTCACATTGAAATAACAGAACAACCTTCGTTTTTCATAAAATTGTAATTTAAAATCCTTGAACTTGAAAACAATCCGAAGATTCACTGATTGAAAATATCACTTACTGCTAAGCGCTCGGAGTTTACAGATGTTCAAAAGCTTTTTCTGTTATAGCGTGAGATTGAGGACAAAATTGATCATTACGTTTCGTCGCGTGTGTTTTTCCTGTGTGAAGCAACAGAAGATGCCGGCGACTGACGAAATAACAAGTTAACACGAAAATCAAATAACACCTAAACAAACAATTTTAACTACCGATTTTCAGTGAATTTTTAAAGAACAATTTTCTTTTAAGTTTCAAGACAATTTGAAGATTCAACATACATACAACGTACTAAAATGCGAAAGTTACACACCACAAAATTGATAAATAGGCCTGAAATGAAATTCTATCTTGTTACTGATTATACGTTGCCTAGCACGTGACTTAAATCTACCCAGGCGGAGATCCAAAATGACGGTGGCAGGCTTGGCTTATATTTATATCACTCAAAACTCGTTCCCGTTTGTCTCATTTGATAAAGAGGGAATCGTTAATGTTTTCATTAAGACAGTATTGCCTTGATTTTCTAATATTTACAACGAAAGACAGTAAATTTCACTTTTCACCCACATTTACTTCCAACCTTTTCTTTTGAACCAGAAACAAAAATGATAGACGTTTAAAACACATGACATCATCCACGTTGTCAAATGTAATAGCATTATCATTTCAATTGTAATGCTTTCGTATCCCAACGTTACTTTGTTTCTTTGCTACATTAGCGAACACTGAACTACTGCTCGTACTCTAGATATGACAATCAACCACAAAATCCCTAAACCAGATAACATTAAACATAATCTAAAAAATCATGTGTCAATTCACGAGTTTGCTCACAGAGCACTTTGATAGGTACGATGTGGGGAATGGCATTCGCTCGCTCGCTCGATTGGTCGATTCCTGTAAACTTTTTTTAGATTTTAGGCTTTTGAGTGCATTTGATAGTTTTTGGCGAGCAATAAAAAGACGAAATGGCGACCTTTGTTGCTAAGAATAGTGGTGGGGTGAAAAAGAAGCCAATTATAATCTTTAAAGAGTTTTTTTTTACGTTTTAGTTTCAACAAGCGGCGCCAGCGACTGGCAGGCATGCAAGGATTCACACTGAAATAACAGAACAACCTTCATTTTTCATAAAATTGTAATTTAAAATCCTTGAACTTGAAAACAATCCGAAGATTCATTGAAAATATCACTTACTGCGAAGCGCTCGGAGTTTACAGATGTTCAAAAGCTTTTTCTGTTATAGCGTGAGATTGAGGACAAAATTGATCATTACGTTTCGTCGCGTGTGTTTTTCCTGTGTGAAGCAACAGAAGATGCCGGCGACTGACGAAATAACAAGTTAACACGAAAATCAAATAACACCTAAACAAACAGTTTTAGCTACCGATTTTCAGTGAATTTTAAAAGAACAATTTTCTTTTAAGTTTCAAGACAATTTGAAGATTCAACATTCATACAACGTACTAAAATGCGAAAGTTACACACCACAAAATTGGTAAATAGGCCTGAAATGAAATTCTATCTTGTTATTGATTATACGTTGCCTAGCACGTGACTTAAATCTACCCAGGCGGAGATCCAAAATGACGGTGGCAGGCTTAGCTTAGTTATATCACTCAAAACTCGTTCCCGTTTGTCTCTTTTGATAAAGAGGGAATCGTTAATGTTTTCATTAAGACAGTATTGCCTTGATTTTCTAATATTTACAACGAAAGACAGTAAATCTCACTTTTCACCCACATTTACTTCCAACCTTTTCTCTTAAACCAGAAACAAAAATGATAGACGTTTAAAACACATGACATCATCCACCTTGTCAAATGTAATAGCATGATCATTTCAATGGTAATGCCTTCTTATCCCAACGTTACTTTGTTTCTTTGCTACATTAGCGAACACTGAACTACTGCTCGTACTCTAGATATGACAATCAACCACAAAATTCCCTAAACCAGATAACATTAAACATAATCTAAAAAATCATGTGTCAATTCACGAGTTTGCTCACAGAGCACTTTGATCTTAATGTATTTCAATTTATTTTGGCGAGCCCGCAGCGACCCGTGGCAAGCTATTCAAGTATTCCGCATGCGCAGAAATTCCTCTTGGGCACTTCCGCGCGAGTTTACGTTGTAGTTCATAGCCATGGCGCTTTGGAGGAAAAGTTTGTCATTTTCTTGCAGTAATTGTGAGAGACAAACGAAGTATTCTTGTATAACGTGTGGTAAAAGTGTATGTGTTCGATCGGAATGTTCGATTCCTGAAGTTAATGAAGAAGCTACCGGCTGGCAACCAAATAAACGTGTTGGGTATTGTCTCAAGTGTGCTCTTTGTACAGAAAAGCTTGTCAAAGATTGTCAGAGCGAAGTGGATGACAAAGACCATGGTCAGAGGGATCTTACAACATGTATTCGCGAAGAAGAAGAAGAAGAGTCAGATTTCATCGAGGAAGGTGAAATGGTGAGTTCTGAATGTGGGAAAAGGAAGAAAAGAATTGGGCGGAGAGCGACTTGGAAAGAAGATCACATCACTGAGATGGTAAATATCATTGTTAATGATGACCAGCTGGTCAAGAAACTGATATTTTGCAATACTAAGAAAGCAAGCAACACTGAAGCTTATGAGATGGTGCGGAAAACGGCTGAACGTCGAATACAATAAGACCACCGGGAGTGATTTTCCTTTCCAAGTGCAACAAATGAGAAATAAATTTAAGTCATGTATTAGTACGTGTAAGCAGATCTGCATGACAATGAAAACTGCTTCAGGTATTGAAAGGTTTGTTGAAGAACGGGGATATGGTAAATGGTTTGACCTTCTTTATGTACTTGTTAAAACTAAAGATTCATGTCAACGAGAAAATGCATGTGAACCCTCTGTACATATTGGAAATGTAGACAAGCAAGATACCAGCAAGAATGATCAAGAAGTTGATGGTGATGATGATGACTGTGCAAGCACTTCATCCAGCCTTATGGATAGCAGTAGAGAAGTCCCATCCAAGGGTAAACGTTTCTTGGCAAAGAAACCTGCCTCTAAAAGAGCTAAAGCTGAGCAGATGGCAAAAGCTGTTGAACTACTTCAAAGTACTATTGAGAATGATCCCACCAAAGAACTTTTGCAAATTTTAAGGGAAGATATGAAGCAGTCTAGAGAACAGGAATTGAGGTACTTCCAGTTGATGTGTGGCCTACTAACACCCAACAGCAATCCAAACATGCAACCCCATGGTAGTTTCCATCCTTATAGCAGTTCTTATTCTGATGATTTTCATCATCAAAGCCATAACTTTGCACAACAATCTGTGTCCAATCTCAGAGCTAGCAGCAGTCACCCAAGTACCCCATCCTTTGGGTACACATCATTGATGCCATCTGCTCCAAAAAATGATGAGCAGTCTCTCCTACATCACGTTCAGTCAACTATGACTTGACAAGGACAATCTGGTGTTTTACAGTTGTACCAATTTTGAAAGGGTCTTGGCTTGCACTCTAATATTTTAAAGTTATTTTGGAACTGCTTTGAAAAGAGCCTTCTACACTATGGTCTTGAAGTGCCTATAACTCAAATAATCTTTTTCCACCAGCAGAAATCTCAATATTGCACTGATATGATGGTTCAAGAAGTGTAGCATTTTGTTTAAATGTTGGTTTTTTAATAGAATTTGCAAATTAAGTCTGTTTTTATCTCGAACACAACCAAGCTGTGAGGGGCATGGATCTATTCCTTGTTCATGACATCACAAACTGCTTTGCAGTGCAAAAATGCTTTGAAAGCAGTCTGTGATGTCAAACAGGAAGGAAGCCATGCTTCTTGTGGTCCAAGTTGGTCGTTGTTGTTATACACAAAAATCTAGGTCTTAAGCAAATTAAGACAAAACAGTGGAATTTTGCTCAGAAAAATACAAATATTTATTTGAGAGAAAAATACAAATATTTATTTGAGGGAAAAATTGGGGGAAACAGTTGGTGGGGAGGGGGGGGGGTGTTAAAGGCACTTTGAGAACACATTTTATAGCAAATATCAACAAGGTGGTGATCATGTCCGACCAGTAAGTTTTGTACCGTTAACTGTCATAATTGATTGAATGAGCTGATAGCCAACTTATAAGGTGTACCTGGCAATGTTCCTGAAGTGGATGCAAATTATGTACAGGTGCAGGCCAAACTATTTAATTTTTGACAGCAGAGATATTAACAATATTACATGAGTTCCCATGTAGTTCCTTTGCACTGAGATACCACCATAGGTAGTTTGTTATGTTTTGGTTGTCAAGATATGATCCTCAATAATTCTCTGTTTAATGTTTACTTGTGGTTATGAGTAGTCAAAACAAAAACTTGTGCAATGGAAAACAAGTACTGCTGTCTCCTCAAGGCTACCCTTCCTATAAATGAGCCTAAATACATCTCATCTGGTGACAGTGTAGATACCCTTTCAAATTTGTTCCCTCAAAAACATGAAAGGAACAGGATATCATAATGTGTATTACTGAAATGTACATTATGGTTTACAAATCTTTCAAATGTTGTGTTTCACTTTGAATCTTTTCGTTCATTTTTTTATATCCCTTTGTTAATTTGTTTGAAATTATATTACAAAAGTTGGAAAACAAAGGAAAATAATATGGTGAAAGAATCAATACATTTCTTTAACGAAGGAAATAACAACTGAATTACAGTATTGCAATTCTCATCATAACAGTGTTTATCTCATGGTACTGTATGTAATGTCTGAAAAATATACAGTGATGCAACGTAATGTCATATTAATAGTATTCCTTGATCCAATGACTATCATTGCTTGCTTGAACATGAACTCGAGACCTGTGCCTTTCTAACTTGCATTTAAAATGGGTCGCTTAAAGCATTGATGAGAAGTAATGCAACAAACGTATTAGGAATGTCATGACATTCAGTACCTTTGGTCAAATTTGTTTCTTTTTTCTGTTATGTGTACTGAAAAGAAATGTAATAGTGAAGTAAGCGAGTTTTTCATATAATGCCGATTTTCAGGGCTTGTACATGTAATGCCTAAGTTGAAATTGAGACAGTTCCACAAAATATTAATTTCTACCCCCGTGGATTAAGAGCGTAGAACTCGCGTTCCGGCGTGAAGGCAAGTAGCAGGTTCTTGAAGTACGCGCTAAAGTTTAAGACGGTTGCCGGAGTTAGCGGGAGTTTGAGGTCTAACAAAAAACTTCACAGGGGCGTTGAATATTTTATGGAACAACACACTGTTGCTTTTATGAAGTTTACCTGAAATGTGAAGTGATTTATTTGTTACAATCTATGGAGAACTTTGAAAATAACATGGATGACAAAAAAATTGTTTTAATTACGTCTACATTTCCAGTTCGTTTGCTTCTTTTTCCTGCCACATTTTCCTTGTCAGAGCCTCCCGTATTGCTCCAGCTTTGCGAGATGAATCCTTTCTCTTAGGGCAGTTGCGCATCTGCAACAGATCTCGTATTTCTTCTCTGGACCTTTTCTTTTGTGTGAAAGGATCAATTGACAAATCCAGTTGGGCAGGAAGGCTGTCCTTTGTGGTAATGCAGATGTTGTGAAGTACAATACACGCGAGCGCGGCCAGTTTCACCGAATCTGGTCTACATTCTAGCTTTCGATACAAAACTCTCCACCTGCTCTTCAGTTGTCCATAGGCTCGCTCAGTTACCATTCTTGCGCGGCTTAGACGATAGTTAAAATAGCCCTCTTCAGGTGTAAGGTTAGCATTACCATATGGTTTCATTAACCACACTCTGAATGGGAAAGCAGAATCGCCCAAAATCATAGGGTAAACCTCGGTACCTTCAATAACTTGAGAAATTGATGGTATGATGTTGTTTTCAGTAATGTTGTGCCACAAATCAGTGGACTGGAAAATGATGGAATCGTGTGAATTTCCTGGAAAACCAACACTTGCCCAGATGAAACGATCCTGTGCATCTACAATGGCCATCAATACTATTGAATAAAAGTTCTTAAAGTTATGATACTCTTTACAGGCTTTCAGACCGCCAGGAGGGCACTGAATGGGGATGTGGCACCCATCTACAGCACCCCAGGCGCAGGGGAATTGCCAAAACGCTGTCATATCCACCATTTTCTCCATAATATTCTGTTTGGTGATTGGAAAATGCGCTTGCACCGAAGGTTTCCGCAGGTTTCTTATGATCGCTTCACATACTTCCTCTATGATTTTGTGAACGGTCGTCACACCAAGGCCAAACAGTTCCGCAATGGTGTATAGGTAGTCACCTCTGCCTAATCTGTAAAGACATATAGCCAGCCTACCGTTCGGCAGAAACGGGCTGCTCTGTGACAAAATCTTTCTCAATATCAGGTCGAATACTTTTCAAAATTAAGTTAAACGTATTCCTTGATACACGAAAGGTTTTCTTAAATCTTCCTTCATCATAGGACGCCCAGACCAATTCCCACCAACCTGTGTTTTTATGACTGCGACGACAACTGCGAGGTCTTCGAGCGCTGATTTAATCTTCACTTGACTGTAACAGGAGACACGTCAGCAAACAAAGTCGTACGATAAACCTTTTCCTCATTAACACCAATGTAACCATATTACGCCGTAATTGACGTCGCCGTTGTCTTTCCCTGGAAATTTTCTGGAGGAAAATTGTTTTCAGAGCTTTAGCCCGCGCCATGTTTTTTTTCAAAACGACACCTCTGACCAGAGACACTGCATTTGGGTAGAGAATTAAATTCGACCGTATTGATTTCGACGCATAAAACCACGTCACGATTTATGTCGACGGAACGACGAATTTAATGGAATTAAATTCGTCTGAATTAAATTCGACTGTAGCGCGACGTATAAACTAGGCCTTAGGTACATAATACTACAAGTTGAAGGGCAATTGTATTAGACAGCTTGATAAAGTCTTTCAAAAAAGGACTTGAGTTCTCATTAATTAAAGCAGATGAAGGTAACTGTTCTCATGGCTTTCCTCTGTAAATTAAGTAAGGGTTGCAATATTGACTGATGTTAAACGATAAAAAAAGGGGCTATATTTAATCTGAAATATCGCAAGGCTTTCCTTATATTGGTGTCGGGGAAAGGAAAGGAAATATTATATCACTTTAAACCATTCCGGCGGGGGATTACAAAAAAAAGGCAGGTTGATTACTTCTTATTCCTTTTGGAAGCCTAATCTTAAAGGTAGAGTTTGGTCACGTTTTCCTCGTTAAGATAGTGAAGTTGACATGGAAATAGTTACTCAGTTCTACGGTAATTAGAACTCGTGATAGTGTCTTGAGAAAGCTTTGTTATTAATTAAGTTAATTTGTCAGTCCAGGAAGAGTGAATCTCTCTGGAAAAAGGTCACGTTCGACACCTCTCGTTCTTAAAGGTGTAAATGTGTGATACCTTCATGTTTTGCAATTAGAAAGTTATTATAACTAGCACGTAGCAACTTGGGGGGCGGTACTTGTGAACGCACCTTCTCCTCCAACTTTTTTAATCATGATGTTGCTATGTAACGGTCTTCTAGGGCAATTTTCTCTTACGCTCCTTTAGATGTGAATAATATTCCGTCAATAGGATAGTTATGATTTTCATATTACCAATCTCGTTTCTGTTCTGGCCGATCTCAACTGTAATAATAAGAAATTTAAGGTAGAAAATGATTTTGTAACTGCGCAAATAACTCGAAGGCGCATACCTAGTAAGCAGGAACTGTCCTACGTAATCTAACGTGATTCGCTGGCTGAGATGGAACGATGACGATACAAGAAGATTGACAGCTTAGTAGTGTCATCTTTTGTGTCACTTTATACACGGTGTCCCTCACTTTTCTCATAAGATAGGAGTCAGTCCCCGTTGTAACAACTTGAGAAGAAAAGAGATTAAAAAAGAATCAACCAAACAAACAACGAGTGTTAGAGAATTTACTTCTAACACTGATACACTGGGATTACTCCATGCAATTATGCAATAAATTAAGAATGGCTCCACCAAGGTACGATACAGGGACCATAAGGTTTTTGTGTTGAGGAACTAGCGAAGCTTTTTGAGAATACCAATACTTCTTTTGATTTTTATGGCTAGATAGTTAACGTGACTCTTCCAGCTAACATTTGAATATATGTATCAGTTTGGATTGCAAAAGCATGCCCGCTATGTTACAAAATTGACAGTTAGTTTTATGTCCTGCCAAACCTTAGTTAGTGGATGAACACCCTGTGGTTGAAGGGCGGTTGAGATTCCCAAGCAGCAGGCTTAGGAGGGGTTCTAAAACATGATGGTACCTAACGGAACTCTCTTGGATTAATAATTGGTTACTGATAAAGAGCGTGACCTTTTTGGGACTCGATTTTTAACGGGGTGAATAATTACACAATTTGACTTTTCAATATTTAGTGAAAGCTTGTTTCCAGATAGCCAAGTATGGACGTCATCAAATCCACTGTTAATTACACTTTCAAGTATGCTAATGTATTCATGCTTAAGAACTAAATTTTCATCATCTGCAACTAGGCGAAAATAAAATATTATTGAGCAAGGATGAAAACCCGGTGCAACCAGTTAAATGTCAGGTATTCAGCTCCACTGGTCTCCACTTGCGTTTGCCAATTTTGGTCGAGGGAGAATGTTGCCCAATAGCTTGCCGAACTGGCAAAATTCTTTCTTCTGATTTGTTGTTGTTGTCTATCATGACGACGTTCACATACCTTGAAATTCGAGCGGATCATTCTTCTTTCGTCATGCCTAAATTATCTTTGAGATCACTGTATCCAAGCTTTTGTGTAAATTGCTGATTTCCATGAAATTGATTGTTTTCGCGACCGATGTAATGAGCCTTTTTAGCAATGACGCGCTGACTTCCGGTGTATTCAGTTCGGAAGTAGTTACTATTGCTAGCTAACTTAGTCGCCTTCGCAGCCGTTCTCTGACGTAACGTGACGAGTCTGAGAAGATTTCAGCTGGCTTTGATCGATACACATTCATTTAACTGAAGGCCTCTTACACTCTTGTCATTTGTTTAGTTTTGACTGATCTTTAATTATCAGTAGGACCTCACCTCTACCGGTGGATTGTACATACTTCCTGTGAGGGTTTCCTTAGAGCGAATCAGATCTCAGCTGATCTATTACGTCATTCTATTCTTCTATAAAATTTCGCGTGACGAAGTAACGGAGGCATGTTTACTCTGCTGATGTGGTCGAACTAATCTATTTTCTTGCCAGGTAAGAGTGAAAATGAATTCTCAGTTAAAAAAAATCCGAAATAGGTGTATAAAGTATACTATTTATAACATTCTACCGTGGCATTCAGTTCGTTTAAACGGTCACATCGAAGCGAATGACTCAATCGTGAAGGTTGTCATCTTTGGTCGTGGTTTTGCCGGTCTTAAGTTTTCTTGCTAAGTCAGCAAGTGTGTAACACCAAGATGAAAACGAAATCAAAATTATTTCTCTTCAGTGCATTATAGATCTAGCCGTTGGAATATTATGCCTTGATTGCTGAAGCGGAGTTACCTCTACAGCACTTATTATTACAATCTAATTGCAGACTCTCTCCTTATCCGAACTGAAATGATTACAGATAGTTTGTTAGTTTTCACTTCAGAAACTATTTTCATCCGATCCCCTTTCAAATATAATTTCATTTTATGTACACCCGTTTTCAAAAACGATGCAATATGAAAAAGAATATACGAAATTGATACATTTTTTTCTCTCATCAAAACGTTTCTCTTTGATGAGAAAACGAAAGTATATGTATTGTAAGTGTTAGGGCTACTGTAACTGCAAGTAACATTAATTATATATGGTGTTACACAGAACCTTCTATATGATAATATATACACACAAGCATTTACAGGTTTTTTCTGATTTTTGGCCATACATCCTGACTCAAACATTTCATTATGACAACAAAGGATGTTAAATAAGACTATGGGAGGGGATAGCACATTGGTCAAAGTGCCCAACTCCCCTCCTCCTCCCCCCACTTTTGTTAGAGTCTGATTCCTTAACCTGGGCCCAGTTGTTCAAAGGCTGATTGGTGCTAACCCAGTGTTAAATTTAATCCAGGTTTCTATATTTCTCTGTTCAAAAGTCCTTTTGGAATAATTTTACTCTTTGTTTTGAGAGCATTTAATTATCAAATTGTAGTCAAAAAGAAATAAACTGAATTTTCTCTTCAAGCTTTCAGATCTGAGATCAAATTTCACACTAACCCCAGGTTATCTTAACCCAGCTTTGAACAACTCAGCCCTGGGGTCTATTCATCTCAAGGGCCCAGTTGAAAGGCCCTTTTTTGCACTTACCAATGAACCTGAAATACATTGTCAATGTCAAAATAGCACAAGGACAAGTCTTTAAAAGCCAACAAGAACTGATAATCTTTTTTTTTTTCTCAGATAAACCCCAATGATGCAGAAAAAGGGATCTGAGCCAGATTTTACAGAGCCATGGCATCTTAGTGATTCTGTCCTTGTTGTTGAGGAGAAGAAGTTCCATGTTCACAAGGGTACTTTATCCATGTGGTCACCAGTGTTTGAAAGAATGTTCTCCTCAGAGTTCAAAGAAAAATTTGCAAGTGAGATTCCTCTTCCAGGAAAGAATGCCTCTGAAATAAAGGAGCTGTTGCTTGTCATTTACCCAACATCAAAACCAATTGGTGAAAACAACTGTTACTTCCTTCTTCCCTTGGCAAGAGAGTATCAAATGGAGCAACTCACAGAGCGCTGTGAAAAGTATCTGCTACAGAGAGAAAAGACTCCTCACCAGGCTATTGACTTCCTTGTATTAGCTAATGAGTTTAACATGGAGGAATTGTGCAAACAATGTGTTGAAATTGCTAAACACATGTCAATATCAGAAGTGCGACGTCATGAGAAATATGCCATGATTGCTCCAGAGGAGGGCAGACAATTGGCTGAAAGGAGAGTGGAGTTACTTGAGAACAAGATGCAAAGCAGTGAGCAAAGGGTGAATTCTGTAAAAAAAGAAGTCAAAGATGTGTGTGAGTGGGGAGTAAGGGAACTGGGACGGGTTTTGTATCAGAAGAAATACCCAGAAGGAAGACGAATTCCACGTGCTGTTAGTGATTGTACAAAGCTTATAGAGGAAACAGCAGTGGAAAGTGTTGAGGTTGCTGTCATGATACAGTTGGTACAACATCGCCTTCGAAGTATCTATGAGCCAATGTACAGTAATAATCAAAAATAAGTGGACAGTTTTAACTTAAAACTCAGTCCTTGAATTTATTGAGAATCAATGATCAAGAATCTGGGCTCAAATAACAAATCCCCATCTTTTTCAGGAGCTATGTAGATAAAGGCAACAGATATTGTAATGCTATTGATGTAAGGTGCCAATACAAATGTAAGCAGGTTCTCTCTTAAGGCAGATCAAAGAAATATGAAAGTACATGTAGATGGTTCAGAGAGGGTTTGTGTTTCTTTTCATCTGTGCCTAGGGTAACAATTCTTTTGTTGTTTAGAACATGTTATGGTAAACTCAACCCTTTTTTTCACTTTCATTTAGTAGGGATGCTTACTAGATAGCTTATAGGACACCATTTTTTTACAGAGAGGTAAAACAGTTTAATTAACAGAAAAAAAGCTTATTGGAAATATAGTATAAAAGTAGAAAGTGCATGCAAAAAACATAATAAATATATAGCAAAAGTTAACGTGCAAGCAGAGAATGTAAAAATGAACAACAAATGAGGTACTGAGTCAATCAGTTTTATTAACAGTATTATAAATATTTTCCTTTCCCATTTCCTTTTCCATTATGTCAAGAAACATCTGCTTGAGTGAGTTGTCACAAAGGTATTGAAGGGTCTGGCAAACATGGATGTTCTGGGAAGGTGACTGTTGAAAGAGTTTCAATTATAATACATGTATATACACTGTACAGACAAGACATTGATCAAATTTGTCCTTTATTGTTCCAAAAATAATATTCTATGAGCACCAAGACTTAAATTC
Organism: Pocillopora damicornis; assembly: GCF_964200805.1. Lineage (NCBI taxonomy): Eukaryota > Metazoa > Cnidaria > Anthozoa > Scleractinia > Pocilloporidae > Pocillopora > Pocillopora damicornis. Next base: position 8,627,110 of record NC_142678.1, read on the forward strand.
ATGTACAATTCTAATACATATTCATTGTGACAAGTATTTGGCATTTCACTATAGTTTCAAGACATTCTTGTCACAAGTTGTTGTTCTGTTGATCTTCTACAAACTGCTTCAATGTTGCTGGGTCAACTGGGATATACAAATATTCTACACCATCAGCACCCTGCAATCAATGACAGAGAACAAATTACAAGACTATTAATAATAACTTTATTTTATTTTAAAATTGTCAGTTTTGAATTATTAAACCTTTACACTCTTACATGAGTATTAATATTCTCCACACTAATCTTTTTACGTTTCCTGTGGTACTGAGAAAGATAACTTGATGGACAATCGGGAGCTGAAAATGGCAATCATTTCCTTTATTTTTGTGGCCTACATATTTTATTCAAGGGTGATACTATAAGGAAAAATTAGAAGATAGTCACTCTGAGGGGTTTAAGGATTGATTGGCATGATTTTTCACCAAGAACAAGGCATGTGAAACTGTAATTTGAACTGACTTTTTGCATATGATGTTGTACAACAACTCTTGAAAATACAAAAATGTCCCGTGCAGTGCATGGTTTCAACAGAATGACAATTGTGTTTAACAAACCTAATAAAAATACTGGCAAGTATAAACCACTAGTGATTGATGGCTTGTCATGCACATACAGAAGTTGCTTCTGAAAGGAAGCATTGGCTGAGTCAAAAAGCCAAAACATAAATGCCAGAAATATCACCTTCTTGGAAGTTATAAGTTTGTGATCACGAAATTCTATCAGTTGAGCTTTCAGTGTTGAGTCACTGTTTACAAGGAACTGTTCACGGCATTTGGAGTAACAAGAATTAAATGACAGCCCTGTGAAAGAACAAGAAGTGACTCAAACAACTGCAGTTAAATACCACCTAATTATTCTATAACAGCTTCAGAGAGACACAGGCAATATACTGAAGCCATCTCTCAACCACTGAGCTATAGAGAGCTCATTGTCAAACCAGGCCTAGTATTTTATTACAGGGGTGGTTCACATGTGACAACCTTCTTAAACAAAGTGCTTAAGAAAGATGGTTACTTAATTAACCTTCACTTATGCCCAAAGTTTTAACTTTGAATTTGGTTGAATGAGAAAGTTTTCTTGACCAATCACAGAGAAAGACAAAGCAAAACCTGCAAGGCAATCTAGGATTACTTATGACACTCAATGGAGATGACTCTAACTTGCAAATAATTAACTATTATCCACCAAACTGGAGGTGAATAGTAGTGGATATTCACTGACACTGAGGTGAATAATTGTTTTGGTATATACCACATCAGTACCAAAAAGTTAGTTTCTTTCACTCAATAAACCAAAAAATGGTGGAAAATTAAGCTCTTGACGCACAGTTTTGTCCCTTTGGCTGTTCTGAGGTGAATGCTCCTTGCTAACCACTTCCAAACTGGCCAATCAGCATGCACAAAAGGCACTAATCACTTACATGGTACATGTATATACCAAAAAGGGATATAAATAAAGCCTTTCTTTCTTCATTCCACACAAATAAGGAGTAAAGACAAAGCCATCAACTAAAAAGTGATACCTTGATATGAAATTAAATTAATTTGAAGGGAAACATTTGTTAGCTACAAAGGAGAATTACTAATCAGATGCTGAGGTTTAAAAGCTTCACACACCAATAATACAAAAAGGTCTCTTTATGTAAATGTATCTTGGAACTCATTAGTACCAGGATTAACCGTAACATCAGTACGCAAATTCTCCATAATGTTCTCAATATATTTCCTAAGGTCCTAATAAGGAGAATTTGTTTGACAATCAAAAATTTGCACAATCTAAATGTTTGATTCAGGACTAGATGCTAGTAACTCTTACTAGTTAATATGTTAAGAACTGCTTACCAATATAACTACTGTTATCCTTTTCATCAAGCTGATGCTGTGCTATTAAGATAAAGATACCACGGGCATTAGGAGTCAAACTACGGAACACATGAACTAACGAACTAAGTGCCAGAGCCCCTGTGTGCTGGACCAACAGTGAGTTCTCATATGATGTCTCTTCCCTATATGGTTCAAAGGATGTAACATCAAACCAGGACCAGTTAAAACGGCTCAGCTGAGTATGATTCCAGACTGAAAAGATTCCAACTCAATAAATAAGTAATCACCTCAGCAACAGCTACATAAATTATTCATAATTATCAATTTAAGTATCCTAACTGATGGTTCATCAGCTAAGGCAATGCACCTAAACTTTTCAGAAATATTTCATTATTTTGATATCTTCATGAAAAATTATTCTATGTATTTAAATATCATTCTTGAGATAATATTTACATATTAAACTATAATTTTAATATCTTGAGATATCCAAGCAATGATATGACAAGTAAATCACAGACACAATTCCTTCAATTCTGAAAATCTCTTTTTTGCATCATGATTCTTTTTCTCCTAGTGGGTAAAAAAATATGTAAAATATAAAATGATTTAGAGAAAAATAGTGAAAACAATTGGCCTTTCCTTTTTCATGCTGTATGGGTTCTTTCATCAAGAAAATATGTGATGTACAAGTATGCACACTAAGTACTGTAATGCCATGACACAATACTTATTACGTAATAAAGTGCTGAATGTACATGTCATAAAGAATGCAAGTTCACATGACTATTGCAAAAACACAACAAAGCAGATTGATAACAAAAAACACAGAAGTCTCTTCTTTAGTTAATCACCACTACAATGACTGAACTGTCAGTCTAAACAAAACTAAATGATTGTACTAACTTCTTTAGTTAATCACCACTACAATGACTGCACTGTCAGTATAAACAAAACTAAATGATTGTACTAACTTCTTTAGTTAATCACCACTACAATGACTGCACTGTCAGTCTAAACAAAACTAAATGATTGTACTAACTTCTGTAGTTAATCACCACTACAATGACTGCACTGTCAGTCTAAACAAAACTAAATGATTGTACTAACTTAGAGGTGCATTGATGTGATCAATACTAGCAATGACATGAAGAGTATCCACCTCTGCAAGAAGGCTCAGAATTGTCTGAGTCTGAAACCAAACAGAAATAAAGTTTTTGAAAATCTGCCCTAACTGCTGAATGGCTGTTAACTTCTTCCAGTATTAATACAAACAAATTAAGATTCCACAATTATGGAGGCGAGCGTGGCCTAGTGGTTAGGGCGCTGCACTTGTAAGCCGGAGGTCCCGGGTTCAAGTCCTCCTCCCTGCCACTATGTTGATTTGTCTTCGGTGGCCCCGAATTCAACTCCTGCACGCTTTGTAAATAGCCAACTGGTCTGCCTCCTACCAGTTGGGGTTTTTAATGAGTTTCTGTTCATTTACGATATTTGTTTCCTCATTTACAGTGTCCCCAATTAGCACAGCAGTGCTAAATATGCTGACACTTAAATAAAGTTATACTAATAATAATAATAATAATAATAATAAGATAAACTATGGGGGAAGATAACTTGTTTGGCTGAGCAATGGACTGACAGCACATCTACCATGTACAATTTAACTTATAATCACCACTCCTCCATCTAAAATTAAATCAACTCAAACCCTTTGACTGTCAAACATAAAAAACCATGAATACCTGAATTATTTTGGGAATGTTGTGGCCTTAAAACAAATAACAATTTTGGGGATCAAGATGTGGGGACAAACCCCAATGCCACAAAGTAATACCATCACTGACAGTAATAAAACAGTTACACTATAATTGTATTTTTCTTGCATATGCCATGATGGCTTATTCTTGACTAGTTTTAGTGTGGACAGTTTTCTGAGTTCCAAAGCAACCCTACCACTAACAATGCTTGATTGGAAAAACAATAATGTATAGAACCCCAGGTAAAAATTTATCTTGTATGAGAACAATAGCTAGACCATACACATACACATTACTTGGCCCATTGAATTTGGGTCATGTCCAAAAATAGAAAACAGAGGCTATAACACTAGCATAAAGCTGTGAGCCTATCATTGGGTTTTAATAGCATGTGGAGAGTAAACAAACCTTTTTGGATCTTAACATGGAGCCATCAATATTATGAATAACCAGAAAAATCTCCTCTGAACCTAAAAAAATAAATGTTAGAAAAACTTAAATAATGCATTATCATATAATATCATTATAGTATGCAGTTCTTAAAATTTTAATATAAAAATGATGGCTTTGGAATCACAATAAATATGTGTCAAGCACTTATTGGGAAATTTAATAAATACCCCCATTATCCTAACCAAGCTTAACTCACATTTGTCACTGCAAAGGTTCTGTTTTATGTAGTCACACTGATCTGTCACACTCTTGAAAGATCCATCATACATAAGAACCTCTTCAGTTAAAATGTTTAGAACCTTTAAGAGTAAAAAGAGATTTGTCTCAGCAAGTAAATAATAATAATAAAAAATAACCATAATAATAACAAATAATAAATATAATATTAAACAATTATATACCACACAGGTGATTAGTGCTTTTTAAACACACTCAGATTGGCTAGTTCAGAAATGATTAGCAAATATTCTCCTCTGAGAAGCCAAAGAGACAAAATAGTGACAAGAGTTTCATTTTAGACTATTATTTGTTACAGTCAATTTGACAACAATAAACCAATTTTCTTTTTTTTTGTTTCTGTGTGGTATAAACATTGTACTAAGACAATTATTCACCTCTGTCAGTGTCAGTGAAAAATAATTGCTGGTATACATTAAATGTAAAAGAACAACACAAGTAGGGTGTCTCTCCAGTGGTTTAAACCTGATTGATTGAATGGTCAATCCTGCTCCCCAATTTAATCACCATGCACTTTTAACCCTTTACACCCTAACATCAGTATCCATCTTCTCCATACTCTTCTCTATATGTTTCTTTTGGTACTGACAAGGAGAACAACCCAAGAATCAAAGCTTCTTAGGTTGGCGATCATTTCCTTTATTCTCCTGATCTTAATGAATGGATTAGCAGTATTACTGTAAGGAGAATTTAGGTGCTAGTCACTCTCAGGGTTTAAAGGGTTAATAGAACTATAAAGTTGATCTAAGTTCACCCAAGGTTATCAATACCATGGATCTAAAGTTAGTACATTTACAGGTCCAAATTTGTAACCACAGATTGATCCAGAATTAGTACAGTTATTAATCCCAAACTAAGGATCTACAAGTGCAACATATCCAAAGTAATGCTATAACTACATGTAGCAATCCAAATTTATCACAACAAATCCATAAATACATGTAACGCTAAGGATTCTAAGTTATTAAATGAAAGCTAACTTTGGATCCATAATTATCACTTTAGATCCATGGTCACTGATACTGATATCCTCATTTTTTGTTTCTTTAGAATAGCACTTCCAAGTCACTGAAAATGAGAATAATTCATGTAAGGGAGAAAAAAAAACCCAAACAATTTACACAAAATTTACCTGATCTTTTAAGAAATAAAATAGTTTTTAGTAATGATCACACGGTTCTTTTATAAACAAGATAGAGCTGTAACTTACAAGTACTAATTGTGATAACATTCCACAACTTATAGATCACTTACATTTTTTATGGTGAGACTGGGGAAAAATCCATTAACAACAACTTGAACACTTGAAGAAAGTTTAGATGAACGGAATTGATCAAGGAGAACTCTTTTGGATCCAAGGCCATAGAGAAGAATGTTGAATCCATTTCTGTGTAAGAATCAAAGCAGTATGCAATGTTCAGTGAAGTTTGCAATACTAAAAACCAACAGAAACTAACTAGGTGAGTTATGAAATTTACCAAAAAGTGCATTCTGAGCTATTAGCTCATATTACACCTTCATTTGCCATTTCCACAATAATGCACAGCTGCACATGTAGTTATTTTGTTTGTAGGTTTTTCAAAGGACAGAAGAGGCCATACATGGAAACCAAAAAGTGTGACCTGTGACTTAAAATGGTGGCACTCAAAATTCCAATTATATCAAAATAGCTGTTACCTCTCTGAACTTTTGGTCACATTTATGCTCTTATCTCCTTTATGTTCAGTTGACTTAATGTTTATTCATGGAACATTTTTGACAATAGAACAAAAGTCTTCTCAGCAGTTGAAGTTTCATACAAATATACATATGAGCATTCCTCATGATAAATTTGATGAACATCAGATAATTTATTGCAAGAAGAAAATTTTGAAAGGTGACTCTTCAATACCAAAGTAATTGAAGCTACAGGTAATTTTAAATTAATAATGCCAATAATCAAGTTTTTTTTTTTTTTACTCTCTTCCAGTTGCAATACATATTCAAGGAACTCTTCCAAAGGATAAAAGCAGTTTATAAATAATAGTAAAAGTATGTTGAGTTTGCGATAACTTTCAGGAACAAATGTGAAAGCAATCTTTGCAGTTAAGTGGTGAAAATAAAGCCTGACAAAAAAAAATGTCAGGCCTATACAGGATTTTAACCCATGACCTTTTCAATACTGGTGCAATGCTCTACTAACTGAGCTAACAAGCTAACAGGGAGCTGGTCATTTTTTGGGATTGTAATAAACTCATAAAGTGATGAATCAATGACTGTGAATATATAATAGTCATATAATAGTATGTAAACTGCCTTTTGAGGAATGAATGTGAAAGTGATCTTTGCAGTGATGGACACAACTCAAGCCTGCCCTGCTCACCTTAAATGGAATATCCACTTGTCAAACAGACCTTGCAATTTGTGATACAACTCAAATCTTTCCTTAGGGTGTGAGCTGGATACTTGATTTAAATGCAACAACAGTTTCTGCCAAAAAAAAAAGAATGGTGATTGTTTATAGAAGCCGCTTCTGCTAAATAAACAATTTCTAACACAGGCTCTCAGCAGATAGGTTTGCAGACCACTGAGAGAAAATTCCTTTCCTAAATATATACTTACACAGAAAGACCAAGAGGAACCTACAAAGATTATTAACTAACGATCATTTCAGTATCATATATTGTCAAGGAAACATGACATGTCGGTATAACATGTTAAAGATTAACCCCTTACACCCTAACATCAGTATTCATATTCTCCATACTGTTATCTGTACATTTACAAAGGTGCTGACAAGGAGAATTTGTTTAACAATCAAGAGTTTTTTTAGTTGGTGATCATTTCCTTTATTTTCATGACATTAATGTGTGATTCAGTGGCAGTATTGTAAGAAGAAATTAGATGCTAATCACTCTAGGGGTTAAAGGGTTAACAGAACATTGCACTTACTTGTTGATCCATTCGTGGCATATTCAGTTTGGAGAGTGTATGATCAGATGTGATACACTTAGAGCTTTGTTGCTCAAAGAACTCTTCATGAGCATCTTCCAGCTAGAGAACAGTAATTCCATGAACTTTTAATTAGGAATACTTTCAGTGATTACTCAGTTAGTTGACTGCACACTGAAATGAAACCGTCACTTGCTTTTTACACCTTTTTACTGCAATATATAAAAGCCCATTGGTTTCCCTCTTAGAATATACAACACAATAATTTTTGCTGTCTCATACCTGGTTTGAATTTCCTTTGGTGCCTTTCTTGTAAACTCTAAAATATCAAAAAGACTTCAAATGCTCTATCATCTACTACCTTAAAGTTTTTAACTATATTTAATATTTATTAATAATTAAGCTTTTTAATATTGATATAATTGCAAAAATGTACCAAAAATTAACTGCATTAATGTTAAATGGTTAGTGTACCTTGATGGTGTTTCACCAACAGTCCCTGATTCACTGTCAGAATCATTATCATCTGTATCAGATTCATGTTCAACACCTGCAAAATAAATTCAACATGTAACACTGAAGTCTGATGATTTACGGTAATCTGTGATCCACCCATTTGGCAGCAATACAAACATACTTGTACAACATACATCTTAATCCTTTTTCTCCCAAGATCTCATCTTAGCAATTCTCCTTACTGTCTGCCATACAATTCTCATGATGCTAGTTCGGAGAATTTGGTATTGGATCGACTAATAATATCCTAATTGACATTTTTCTTTATTCTCATCACCTATCTACTTGATATATTATGAGACAAAATTCTGTTCTTGGTCATTCGTGGGAGTTAAAGGTTAAAAGTAAGTTATCATATTTCCTTGAATAAGCACCCATGCACTCATTTGAAATTTCAGCTACATGTAAAAGGAGTGGTGCTTATTGGAAGAGGGGCACTTAATCAAGGGGGCTCTTATTAAGAAACTATTTAACTGTACCGATTCCACTGTAGCTGACACTTAAAAAAGTTATAAATTAAGTGGCAATAGAGACAGGTTTTTGCTGTATCCCTGTATTTAAGAAAGTTAGAGAGGAGGGCACTTATTCATGAGGAGGACTAGTTTGCATTATAGCCTAAAGGGTGGAAATATAGTGCATGTAAAAGAAATTAAGCATTTAATCAAAGTAACATTCATATTATATTTTGTTGCATGTACATTCTAAAGTGAATGGTTAAAAGCAATTCACGCAATACACCATATGTATTTACATTCCATAGGCTTTAAATCGCTCCCCGTTTTAATTTTTGGGCAAGAAATAAGTTATTACATTTACCATTAAGTAACCCTTCCCGTCAGTGATGCACTGCCCAAAAAAAAGCCCCATGTGAGTGAGTAAAAACACCTTCAAAGCACCCTTCTTCTCACCAAAAACAAGACAGTGCAAGGGTAATATGTGAAAATATTAATGTTTCACTGCTAACATTTCCTTATCATTGGAAGACAGACCTTTTAAAAGAACAGCTTTTCTTCTATGACGCAAAGAATAACTACTACTCTTGTTTTCATCTTGAGTTCCAGTTGCTGGGTTTTCCTGCAAAAAATGTAAACAGTGTTTAACATTTTTTTTTGGTTTCATTTACAAGAAGAGTTGTTTAATAGTTTCACAAAAGCCCTGAAGAAGTTCAGAAATAAAGGTTATATAAAAATTTACTTTATCAAGACATGTAAACTGCAGTGTTACACAAGGATTTCCAGTCCTGAGAAAAGCTGTAACAACACATGTGAAAAAATATCCGAGTTTTTCAAGTGTGTTTGATGTTGCCAATCAGCTGATGACACATTACTCGCATTTTGTGCTATTCGGTCAGGTTGATGAATGAACCACAAAACCCTCACCATTCTCAATCCAAGGTCATTTGAATGTCTGATTTTTTTTTATAGATTATGGTGACAAAACATGGAAAAATCTGTATTGTATTCTAAAAGCAATTTTGTTATCTTTCACTTTCCTATGTTTCAGAAAACTTTAATAAAAACAAAACTATGAAAAATCAAAATCAAACCCATTTCAAGAATTTAAAACCTTAGAAATAATTGAACCACAATGTATTATGCTTTTGACTTTCACAAATTTAACACTCTCTTAAATATACAAAAATAAGTTTTCAAAGAACTGCAGTAACAGTGTAAGCACTCCATAGATCATTGTCTACAGACAGAAAAAGCCAAGAAATTTTTCTCAAAATCAAATAAACAATTCTGACCCAAAGGTCACTTTCTCTCTTATTCAATGTAGATTAACCACAATTTTTTTTGCTGATATCAAATAGGGGAATTCCTTTTAATACATAAAAATTGAATTAACTTCAGTTGACAAGCTATATTTGGTATACACTTGCAGTTCAATAAAGTTCAATTAAAAAAAAAAGAGTTACCAATATTTAATATCTAATCATGATCTAAACATACCTTACCTTCTCAATATTTGACGATACAACAACCTTTTCAGCACCTTGAAAATGGTAGGAGAAAAAAAAACACACATTAAAAAACTGCACTTAGCAAATTGAACACCACTGGAATAAGAATAATTATGCAATATCTTCCCTTGAATTCAAATATCTATCAGCAAAAAGAAATTTCTTAGACAGAAATCTTGATTTTTAGGTCTCCTGTGAGGAAGAAACATGGTAAGTCTGTTTCAGTATTAAGATTAAACACAATTTGTGTTCCAGCAGAACCATAATTATCACAAACTGAATTAACCACAAGTGTGCAGTAGATAAAACCCTTAGACTGCTTAGGAATTAATTACCAACTTGGGTTGTGAATGCACAGCCTTCATTGAGTTTTAAATACCTTTTGTTATGGTATGAAGAAACAATCAAACTACTCAAATGTGTTAAGTATTTTGTGTTTCTGTGAACAATCTCCAGCATAATTGTAACTAAGACTAACCATTACCCCTAGACAGCCAGTTTAAAGATTGGCTAGTCACTAAATAAACCAAACTGAACCTGCATGTTTCACAATCCACAATTTTTTTTAGGTACAAATTTTTTCACATCAGTTTAAGTTTTATTTCTTCCAAGTTATTATAATAAATACTGGATAAACTGAAGAAAAACATAAACCAAAACATATCTGTAAGAGAAACATCTTGTTTTTCTCTTATAATGATGCTATTAATGGAAGATCTCCATTTTGCTAACAACAATGCTTAAACAACATCTTTATGTCATTTAACTCATGAAAACAAGAAAAAAATTAGAATTAGGTTTGAGAAGATATCAGACATACACCTTTGCTTTTCTTGTTGCTCTTCAGGGTTTTCCTTCTGTCATTTGGCTGTGTGCTCTGAGTATGGTGAATTGGAGTTTTGTTGTGAATTGCTGACATTGCTAGGAGGAGAAAACTAACAAATGTTAAATACATAAACAATCAATGGCTAAATTCAATCATATATAAAACACAATTCCACATAATGCTCCTCTGTTTTCTTCTCTGTTGTCATTGTTTTGCTTTTGTTGTGGTTGGTTTTTTAGTTCTTTTCTTTTCTTTCCTGTAAGGCACATTACACCTATACATTTACAGTGGACTCTTCCACATAAATCAAGAGAACCAAAAGTTTAAAGTAGCAGCCCTTCCCAAACCACTTCCTTTCTTGTGACACCTAGTAACCAAGGTAGACCCCAATTAAACCTAACTCTGATGGTCTCATTTAAAGAATTCCTTTCAAACCAATTTGAATAATTTGCGAAAAGGTGGTAACATGATTGTTTTCCCAAATGTTCTCCTTAACTGTTTTGGTATCAGTGATGAAATTTGTTGTTTTTCTTCTTCCTTTCTTCTTTTTGCAATAGTACAAGTTTAGTGACACAAACTAAAAGATAACATAAACTCATTGGCAATACTTATCGTGAAAATTAAGAGCAAATACATTTAGTACAATAATCATAATCCTTTGAAATAGTTCTGGCTGCAGATACGCCTTTGCAAATTTGCGAAATATCTGATACATATGATAAAGTGAATTCGGGTTGATGACGAACCAAAACCGAGCCAAGACTACCTCGACCGGGCCAGTGTTTTACTAAACAACCCAATTTTCTCTTTTCTTCTTTTCTTTTGAACACCAACATTTAACTCAACTTACCAGCTTCAGCCAATGCACCACGACGCTTGGGAGTATGAAAACCAAACAGTGTTGATCCACTGACTGGTGTGTCATCTGAATATTGCAAAAAGAGAATAATGACTTGAACTTTCGGAGCTGTATTCAATCATGAACAGTTATGATACATCATTGTTAAAGAGAAGCTGTTATAACTTTATAAGCAAGGCTATTTCATCAAAATATCAAGGATACTTGGGTGAATAACTTGAGGAATAACACTAGTACAACAGTTTCTATTTTACTTGGTGGGTAAGTTGCGAGAAAGTCGCGGTATATAATGCAAGTTTTCACGTGCGTAACTTTCGCAAATTGGTTTGATAGAGTCTTTAAGTTGACAAGCACTGACTCGACTGTACTGACTACAGTTAGGGCATATAAAGGCACCTGATATATTTTTCGAAACCTACCTGTCGGTCGAAACCCACATTTCTTAAAATGTGGGACATCTTCATCGCTTACAAATTCAACTTCTTCCGCCATTTTGTCGCAGTGTCATACCCAGTCGATCTCATTCACGTTTTTGGTGTGAAGTAGGAGGGAAGAGGGACTAGGTAGAGTGGGAAAGAATGCTTTTTTTCCCACCAATGAAAGCCAAGAGGAGATCGTTTACAAGAAGTATATAACGTGGTCCATTTTCTACCGTGGTCACGTGTAATTTTTAGCAAATTATATAAGAGCAAGACTACTTGAATGTTACCAAATGTCGTCATCATAATGCAATAGTCAAATGAGGATCTTGGAAATTTTGACACGGTATTCCGAATAATGATTTAGAAAGCTATTTATTCTTTCACGCTGTGGCCCAAATAAACTCACAATTATATCAAGATAAATACATTTTAGATGCTTCATACTAATTGGTATAACCAGATCACATGTGATCTGGTAATTGCAAGAATTTAGGGGTCAGACAAGTGGCAAAAAAAATCCACCATGCCACAGATCTGATGGTGAGAGAAGGGAGGGTTGGGACCCACCGACCCATCCCTGGATCCGCCCCTGATTGATATTTTTTGGCTCTTAAAGGAGCCTTTTTTGCAGGTCCTGCAACGGTAGCATTACAGGCTTTCTAAGATGGAAAGTCTTGGATCTAGTTTGGATAGATCTTTCACGACCATAGAGTTTCGAAATTGAATAATCGCGGCTGAAAAGTCGAGGTCTTAACGCGGAGAGTAAGAAATTGATTTATGTAAAATTGTGGTTATATATGGCACAAACACAATGAAAAAAGAAAGTCAATATTGAGTATCTAGCTATATCTTGGAAAATTTAGATGTATGTCTTCATGTATATGAAATGTCTTAAAAGTAGGACCTGCAATCCGAGCCTACTAAAAGCTGTAAAAGCTTTCAGTGGAAATAGATGTTCAGAATGATTAGTTATTACAGGCCCTCTATGTGCACTACACTCCCCCCCCCCCATGTTTTCATAAGTACCTGCTTTAACAGCCTTAAAAGATTTGCAAACGATTGCATGATGTTGTTGTGCCTCAAAAGTTTCAAAATTTCAAACAAGGGGTTTATAAAAAATAATTATTTCAATCCTGGGTGGCATCAGCCGACAGTAAAAGCATCTGACCTGGCTGTACGGTGAAAGACTATCTTTTGTTTTTCATGTACTTTGTTTTAACAAATTAACCATAATGGCTTTCCACGTAAAAACATTTCTTTTTGGTACTTCCATCTTCAAATTTTTTAATTTAACTTGTCGATACATACTTTCTAATTTCTTTTTTTTTGTGTGAGGATTTTGTGGTTCTTAACGGTGATATTTACAAAACGTTCCAACTTTAAACAAAGGAAAAGTAATTAGGACTCCTTTATTCTTGTGAGGTGCCACAAAGAGACCTGAAAATTATCTTAGTGTATAAAATTATGTTTTTTTCTTATCAAACATACTGAGATATTGGATAATTCACGAACATTCGCGAAAAGACATTTATCACCATCACAACTTTCTGTTATCCAGAATTTAAAATAATCTCAATTTCATATACTCGTAACATCATAGAATTGAGCTTCCTGTCACTTCCATAGTGATCCAGTGATTATAATCACATTAAAAAATACACATACAAATGAGGATAAAATATTTACCTTATTTCAATGAAATTTTGACAAAGTCTTTTGCAGGTCCCTAATTTAAAAAGCTGCATTCTTGGGAGCTTAGCAATTTCAAGGGAAGTCAAGAAACACTGTAATATTCGCTTAGATGGTTGTGTGAGGGTAGAAGAAAACTCATCCTTGTAATTAAGGCCAAGAGATTATAAACTGTTCATGGATAATCATTCGCTTGAACGGTTTGAAAACAACTAAAACGAGTCGGTTGGTTTGGTGACAATGTCCTGCAGAAAGAAAGTGCTAGATGCCTTAGGTCCTTGTGGAGTTAAACATGTAATGGGGACCCAACTTCAAATAGTTGAAGTTTGTTTGGAAGCCATTCGCTGGCCTCCTAGTACTAGGTCTGAATCTCCCCATCGTTTGGTCAAAATTATGGTTTAGCCTCACAACTGCACTTGAAAAGAAGGTTTTTGTGGAAATGGATCCTAAAATGGAACGTAAAATGGAACCTAGGGGAGCCTGGTGAGCAGAACCCCAGCTCCCTCGGTGTCTCTCTTAATGCGCCCATGTTGTGTTCATGTTTTGGTGCAATGGAACTTTGAAAGCTGTGCGGTAAAGACCCCGTTTTTGTAAGCGTAAAGTTTTCCTAGTGTGAGGAGCATTTTAGACACAAACTTTCGCCTATACGTTGACATAATACAATCAGTTAGACCCAGTATCTCTTAATTCTGCTCTTCGGACCGACTTAATTTTCGCACTTAACAATTTTTTTTTTGCATGAAGCACATCGCACATTGCACGGGCATCTGGGACAGAAAGTACAGCGGTAATCTGCATAAAAAATGACGGATAACGACAAGGAAAAATAGCCTGAGCACCAGTTTTAAGCGAGCGCTCTTCGAACTCCGTTTAGTGTGGTTAGAGTCATTGATCAATTGTTCTAATGTTTTAAAGCCCTCGATTGATTCTCAGACACTCACCCGATTTCTTTCACTCCTACAGTTTATGGTTCAAGGATTTCCAACACAATTTCTAATTGGACGGAGCAGTCAGAAGATCTTAAAATAATTGACGTACATTTTTCACAAAATGTCAATCATTCATTAGAAGTGACTCTTTTCTTCCAGAACTTGATATAAGCGGAAGCACATTGTAATATTGGCTGAGATGGTTGCGGGTGATAATGTTGAAAAAAACTCTTCCTCAAAGATCGATATGGCTAATTATTCGCTTCGTAGATTGGCAAAGGTCCAATTTCCTAATAAATGTTTTGCATTAAAAAAAAACACGTACATTATTACGAGTTTCATCAACCGACTAAATCCCAAAATAACTAATTCATGAACGAAAACAACAGAGAACCTCATAAATAATAAAGGAGTGGAGTATTTAAACAGAGATCAAACTTGAGCTGTCATATTTTGCGTGATGTTTTCCTTATGTTTGAAAAACTCAATGTGGCTGTTCTCTAGAGTTATAACTGGTGTTTTCTGAGAACATGCTCTCTGTACTCTACTACTTCGTTATCATTGTTTTGGCCTCCCTAATACCGGAAGGACAAGGCAAGATTTTCCCACAGTTATGTCTTTGCTATGGTTTGAGTATACTTCAATGTTTACTAAGGCAATAAGTTACGTTTTTTGAATTTTTTTTGTTGATAACGGCTAAACCTTGCAATAATCTCACAAGCTTCTCCTACTAATATCAAATGTAATGAATTATTTCATCTAAATTCAAAAAGGAGGGGCGCTTACTGGAGTATCTAAAAAGAAAAGACTAACCAAAAACTTTATACAGGAGTAAAGCTTTTTTATTCTTGGTAAAGAAACCTTTAATTCGTCACAGCGAGCAACAAAACATATCGTTAGAGCAGTGCTTCAAACTTAGCATTTAACATATTATCTGAGGAAAAACCTGACTTTTTTGCACAATCAGCTCCAAAGTTGATCTAAGGTTTGGTCCATATTTCAAAAAAAAATCGAGGACTGAATTTGTGAATGCCAGCGAGTTGGTAGGACTATGGCATAGGTTATTAATGATCCACCCCAGAAAGGAAGTTCTAAGCTTGAAACAAAATCAGGTGGTTCAAATAAAATATTTGTTTAACAAAGACGATAGTTGACATTTTAGGATTTTTTTCCTCCTGCCATACTCAATTATCCTCTTAAGGTGTGCATGCTCGAGGGTAAATTTCAGCGTTTCGCCTTCTAGTGCTCGTTCATGCACAGTATGCATAGAAAACTCTCGTTACATCTTTGGCAGTAGAAAGCCAGGACGTAGATAGTATAAAAAGAGTTTGTCAAAATTGCTTGACGTACCATGGAGTTCATAAAGTTGAGAAGCTCGTGATTTATGCGCAAACGACTAATTTTGTTTCCTCGCGCTTTTCATAATACGCATATTGGTCGAAAGCTGAAGTCACGCGACATACTAAAAAACGCTTCTCATGAATTGACCAAACAAAAAACTCCACGACACGTTCCGATAATAACCTTTTTTTTAAAGAACCAAACATGCTCAAACGAGAGGACTATTATTGCGTGATAAACACGACTTACTCTATATTTTAACAAAGTTGTTGATGGATTTCGGGAACAACCGATCGATCACGATAGTCGATCACAACCATAGGAATCACTCTCCTGGTGTTAAACTAAAGCAATAATTCAGCAGTAACACTGCTCTACAATTCCAGTCTCAGTAAAGGTGCTCAATGCCAAATAGCAACTTTCTTAATATAATTGTTCACCAGGCAACTTCCGCAATTTAAAGTTTACCAGTTTTGCCAAACCTGGCTACAGGTTGGAGAATCACACGGTTCGAACTATTGAACTATTGAACAAAAACAAATAAAAACGACTTACTTGTTGAAACTAGACGCTCTGCGAGCGTTTACTCGTCTGGGCATCCTATAGTCATCATAGTTTGAACTCATATATGGCTAACTAGTTATCCCGCGAGAACTAGTATGAACTTTGCTAATTTGGAAAGAACGGAAAAGACCAGAAAACAATGACACGGATGCCACGTTTAATTGATCTTCGTTATGACCCTATTTACTTTTGATGATTGGTATCTTTCTAGGTTAAAGGGCGTTCACTTATCATGGAATTCTAATAAGAAGTCTTGTAAATCACGCATCATGCGCTTGCAAAATAGCAAATCACGCATCACGTTGTGTTGTCCGGTCCCGCGTCACGCGGATAATTTGGGTTCAATCACACGTCACACTGCAAATTTTGGAGCCATCACGCGTCACGCAAATACCTTTTTCCACCCTCTTAATTCTGCTCTTTGGCCCGACTAAATCACACCTAACATCTTTTTTTTCGCATGAAGCAGATTGCACATTGCACGGGCATCTGGGACAGAAAGAACAACGGTAATCCGCTCAAAAGATGAAAGATAATGACAAGGAAAAAGAGCCTGAGCACCAGTTTTAAGCGAGCGCTCTTTGAACTCAGTTAGTGTGGTAAGAGTCATTGGTCAATTGTTCAAATGTTTTAAAGCCCTCGATTGATTCTCAGACACTCACCTCTCCGATTTCTTTCACTCCTACAATTTATGGTTCAAGGATTTTCTACACAATTTCTAATTGAACGGAGCAGTCACAAGATCTTTAAATAATTGACACGCACTTTCAAAAAATGTCAATCATTCATCTCGAGTGACTCTTTTCCAGAACGGAAGCACGCTGTAATATCGGCTGAGATGGCTGCAGGTGATTATGTTTAAAAAAAACTCTTCATCAAAGATCGACATGGCTAATTACTCGTTTCGTCGATTGGCATAGGTCCAATTTCCTAAGAAATATTTTGCATTAAAAAAGATTTACGTGCATTCTATATAATCGAGTTTTATCAACCAACTAAATCCCAAAGTAACTAATTCGTGCACGAAAACAACTGAGAACCTCATAAATAATATAGGAGTGGAGTATTTGAACGGAGATTAAACTTGAACTGTTATATTTTGCATGATGTTTCCCTCATGTTTGAAAAATTCACCATGGCTGTTCGCTAGAGTTATAACTGGTGTTTTCTGAGAACATGCTCTCTGTACTCTACTACTTCGTTCTCATTGTTTTGGCCTCCCTAATACCGGAAGGACAAGGTAAGATTTTACCACAGTTATGACTTTGTTATGGTTTGTGTATATTTCAATGTTTACCAAGGCGACAAATTATTTTTTCATTTCAAATTTTTTTTTGTTTACAACAACTGAATCTTAAAGTAATCGCATAAGCTTCTCCAACTAATATCAAATATAATTAATTATTTCATCTAAATTAAAAAAGAAGGGGCGCTTATTGGAGTATCTTAAAGTAAAGTTAACTTTAGAAAAGAAAAACAGTCACTGTCTCTTCAATGAATTGAAGTCTAGAGACGTGTTCGACTTTTTTGATCGTGCACGATAGATGAGTTGAGAGGCTCATTTAAACTCAACCAAAATGGCTTGTCTTGTTAGACTTAAAACTTTACACTGGAGTAAAGCTTTTCAATTCTTGGTGAAGAAACCTTTTAGTTCGTTACAGCGAGCAACATAACGCACTTAATCGTGTTATCTGTGGAAAAACCTGACTTTTTTTTACAATCTGGCTCCAAAGTTGATCTACATGTTGGTTGATATTTGAAAAAACCTAAATCGAAGGCTGAATTCGTGTATTCGAGAGAGTTGGTAGAGCTATGGCATAAGTTATTTATGATCCACCGCAGAAAGGAAGTTCTTACTTAGCTTGAGACAAAAGTAGGTGGTTCAAACAGAAGATTTAATTAACAAAGACGACAATTGACAGTTCAGGATTTTTTCCTCATATCGTCCGCAATTATACCCTTATGTTGTGCATGCTCAAGAATAAATTTCAGCGTTTCGCCTTTTAGTGATCGTTAATGTACAGTATGCAGTGAAAACGTTTGTTACATCCTTAGAGGTAGAAAGCCAGGACCTAAATTGCGTACCGTGGAGTTGATAAAGTTAAGAAGGTCATGAGTTTTGCGTGGGTGACTAATTTTGTCTTCTCGCACTTTTCATAATTGATACGCAGTTTGGTCGAAAGCTGAAGTCACGCGACATAACACAATAAAAACTTCACGACACGTTCCGATAATAACCCTTTTTTTAAAGAACCAAGCATGCTCAGACGAGAGGACCATTATCACGTGATAAACACGATTCACTCTATGTAACAACAAAGGTGTTTATGGATTTGTGCAACAATCGTTCGATCACTATAGCTGATCGCAACCAAAGGAAGATAACATGATAGGTCAGTTTATTAATATAAATCACTCTTTTGGTGCTAAACTAAAGCAACTAAGTGACGTAGCAACTTTCTTCATATAATTGTTCACCAGGCAACTGCCGCAATTTGCAGTTTACCAGTTTTCCTAAACCTGGCTACAGGTTGGAGAATTACACGGTTCGAACTATTGAAGTATTCGACGAGGATCTCTGCAGGTTACATTGCTATCTGGAACCTAACTGTGTCAGTTATAACTTCCATAAGCTAAGACAGGCGTCTGGAACACACAAGTGTGATCTGAATAACGCGACCATTGAACACGATGGAGAACTGGTAAAAAACGAAAGTTACATTTACCGCGGAGCTGAGGTGAGGATGACGTTTTTAAGCCAAGAGTATGAGACTTTGTACTCGTTGAGGCCTTTTTACAAGACTAAGCATCCCCCAGCCTCTGCCACTCCTCTAAATTCTCCTTCCACCCACCAGAATATAGGTTACGATAATTGAACGTTTAAAATGTTGAAATAAAGAATTAAGGGAGGCATACTTTGTTATTTAAGAATGACTGGTTCTGGAGCTGTTTTTATACATTTATAAGATACACGCAGACTTTGCTCTCGCTCTGAACAGTGCCACACTTGAGACGGGAACCAATGTGCTCAACACAAATATTTGAGTAAATAACAAAAAAGCTTGCGTGGAATACATGGAAATGAGGGAAGACGCGTAGATTTCACAAACCTGCATAACATTCTGCACTCGCAAACAGGAATGCACGCGCCGAAGACAAACACAAAAATTGAAGTGGTCATATTCTTTTTCTTCTTAAGAATGCTTGCGCCAGTAATCCTTGCAGAAATAATGCAACATGCCAAGCTGGCTTTACACACAGAGATTATCAGTGTTTTTGTGCTTTTGGAACTGGATTTGAAGGCCACGATTGTGATAGAGGTGAGGATCCTCTCAATTTTTTTGTAGTCAGTAAAATGATTGTGTGGCCATTTCTTATCTGACAACGGGGAACGTTAGAATAGAGGCAAAAACACTTGCGGCTAGCGCACGTAAAATACACAGAAACCCTTATATAAATGTGGCCCTCATTTTGTTGTCTCAGACATAGATGAGTGTTCTAGTGAAACAAACGGCTGTGATGAGAATGCGGAGTGTAACAATACCCTGGGATCTTACAAGTGCATCTGTAAAGATGGATTTCATGGAAATGGAACTAACTGCAAAGTTAATTTAGTTGTATCAAGTGAGTTGATGACGTAAAATAGGCCACCGTTGCGAGTTTAAAATCTAAAGTTTCGAGCGCTAGTCCTTCGTCAGAGCAAATGGGGGAATTGTGGGTTGTGTGTCTGTTTACATGCGGAATATGGAGTTACGGTATTGGCGGGAACATGGTAACGAGAAAATTAGAATAAAGTAACTAACTATAACATCCCAAAAATCTACTAAAGCAAACAAACGAGAAAACAACAAAACCACAAAACACAAGATGAAAACATAATAACAGGTTCTGTACAAAAGATGCTTCTTTTTTAATTCTCTAGACTTGGACGAATGTGCTGACGGAACACACAACTGTGATGTGAATGCTGAGTGTAACAATACCCTGGGATCCTACAACTGCAAGTGTAAAGATGGATTTCGTGGAAATGGAACTAACTGCAAAGGTAATTTGGTATCATCAAGTAAGTTGATAGCGTAAAATAGGCCACTGTTGTATGACTGTATAATAAAGAGACCATAGGCAGGAGCATTATTCAAGTTTGGGTCTGACCACAGGACAGCACAGCAGCTTCCTTATCTAAACGTCACTGACATCGCGGAAAACTCGCCTGATTCACGAAAGGTTTTGTTGGCCTTTGAGGTTATTTCTCCTGCATGCTCTGCCCATCGGAGATCACGGGAATCAGTGATGCTTAGGTCTTAAGCGTAAGGTACAAACTCGAGCGATGTCCATCAAGGTCAACCAGGAGTTATCTTCTTAAAGACGTGAACGGATTTGCATTTTGCGGCGTTGAAAGCTTTGCAGCTCGGTGAATTTAATAGTTTCCGAGGAGTTACCAGCAAGAGTGACAGCATATTTGCGGGTGAAAGTAGATCCTATGTTCATTACCAGAGCCAGTGCGAAGATACCGTCATGAAGATAACTATATCTGCCGGATTTACAGGAATACTTTTTTGTAAGCGGTAGTGTGCAACATTGGCAATACCCAAAGTAATTTGACAATTAATTTCTTAGCAGTACGATAACTTTCCCTTTCATTTTGCGATTATTATACAGGATTTACAGCAGTGTTTACAACTCTTGGTAAGAGTGGAACTAAGGGTCCAGTCCGAATTGGAAGTCACTACGCAGGTCAGGATCACGACGGGCAAGTTACATTGTCCAGAGGTATTCAACAATGGACTGTGCCACACACTAGCGAATACAGAATAGAAGTAATAGGAGCCTCAGGGGGGTACGGTGAGGACAGTATCATCAAGAACGGTGGAAGAGGGGCACGAATGATTGGAAACTTTATTTTGACCAAAGATGAGATCATTCATATACTTGTTGGTCAAGAAGGGAAAAAAGGAGAGATCAACTCAAAAACTGCTGGAGGTGGTGGAGGTACATTTGTTGTGAGACGAAACAACATGCCTTTAATCATAGCTGGAGGTGGAGGGGGAATCAAAAATATGTCAGAACAACATCCGGGATGTGATGCGTCCCAAGACACCACTGCAAATGCAGGGAACAACTCGCCACTGGGATCAGGGGGAAGAGAAGGACAAGGAGGACTTACTAATGGTGTGAATTCTGGTTGGTGGAGAATTTGCTTCTTATAATTACTGAGAAACTCGTTGCATTCTACTGCCATGCTTCACTATCTCTAACTTAATGATAGAGTTAATTGCTGATTTGAAGGATGTATAAAAACCGTAATTATCAAAATTCTCAATGTTAATTTTAGTTATTAATTAAGCTTTTCTTTGATGATTCCTTTGGAAGCTAACGCCTCATACAAGACTTAAGATTCTGTTAAATTTTGCTCTTTTCTTTTCAAATTTCCTGCATATTTATTTAATTATCGACATCGATCCGCGAATATACTGCAGGAGATGACATCGAAAAACTTAACAAGGTTTCTCATTCGTCAGTTGCGGATCTGGATTAAACAGTGGCATTAAATAAAAAGTTAGTTGCAGCATTTTTACGCTGACTTGTCCTCATAAGCTTTTTTATTACTAAGAATCTCCATTTATTAAACTCCAAATATCAAGAACTAAAGTACATTTCGGAACACTGCGGATCGCCGTTTGATCGCAAGAAATTAAATTTGTGGATGCTATTTGTAAGAGAATCACTGATCACTTTTTGATTGTACTGTAGGTGGCGGTGGTGGCGGCTTCCACAATAATGGACATAATGCAACGAGCTCTAGTGGAGGAGGGGGAAAAGGAGGTTCAGGATATCTTCAGGGGGGAAAGGGTGGAATGTCTCTTGGTGGGTTCGGAGGTGGCGGTGGTTTACGTTTTTCCAACAAGGGACCGGGCGGTGGTGGTGGTTACACTGGGGGAAGTGGCGGGGCTAATGATGATATTTCCTGTGGGGGAGGGGGAGGATCTTTTAACAATGGAACAAATCAACAAAATGAATGTTGCTATAATAGCGCTGGTCATGGTTGGGTAAATATTACATTTCTTCGATGAAGAGCACATAGCAGCTGTTGTTAACGTGCACAAAAAAAGTTGTAGGTCAGTTTTTAATATTCTTGTGCATTTCAATCATCCTATTTCCTCGAATAAGCACCCGGGCTCTTATTTAAAGTTTAAGCTTAAAGAGGGAAGGGGGGTGCGGGGGGGGGGGGGGGGCGCTTACTAAGAAACTGTTCTAGCTGAAGCTCATAAAGTTATATATAAAGTGGAAATAAAAAAAATAGGTTTTCCTCGTATCCAAACTGTTTGAAAAAGTGAGAAAAAAGGAGGGGGACGCTTGTTTGATATTATGGGGGTAGTGCCTATTGAGGGAGGGGGCTTACTAGGGTGTGGGTGGTTCCTCGAAGAAATACGGTGTTATATATAACTAAAAGTAATTTTCAATTGACTGTGAAAGTTTAATATGAAATCACTTTTTTCCTTTGATTAGCACAAAACTAAACTCAATTTTCAATTTTTATACGACCAGTTAGGCCCATTATTGGCTTTTCCGCCCTTTGGGCCGACTGAGTTTCCTCTGCCATTGGCACTGGTTGTAAATTATCCTAAAAAATAAGGGTTCGGTTTGTGTTATGTATGGCGTCCTTGGTTACTATCACCGGAATCCCCCATTTGCGAAATGTTAAATTTGGTGTAACGATTCACAATCAAGTGGAAAACGTTTTCATTCACCTCTAACGGTTTCCTGCAAAATGGAAAACCGGCACAGGGTTGATACCGACTTGTAGATGTGACCATGATCAGTGTTGTGTTCCCTGAAGTATAAAGGGGGAGGGGGAGGGAGGGTAACAAAGGACATGTTTTACACATAGAGATGACTGAAATACATGAAATACGCTCGAGTTAACCGAGTTTGAGTTTGCGGCGTTAAAAAACGAGACTCAGTCATCGTTTCAGTGGTCAGGATGAATAATTCCAGATCTGTTTCGTTTTCCATAATGCAGGGTAGAAGAGCAGTTATATATACCAAGTTTACTTAGTTGCTAGATTTTTATTTTCATGTCAACATCCAGTATAGTTTTCAAAAGGCACTTGTGCTCTTTCACTGAAGTGGAGGAGAATGCTCTAATTAGCATATTGAGAAAAGACGTTTGTGCTTGATAACGACTAGAAATTAAATGTTTTGAAAATTTTCATGTTAGAAAGAGGATCTCTCAGTTTTTTAGTGTTGATAGAATAGTATTTACTCATAACCTTAATTTAAGTCACTATGGTAAATTTTGATAACCACAGTTGATTTTAGTCAATAAACTGATTTTTCTCGGTATTTATAGTTGTTTTGTTGTTGTTTTGTCAGAACTCTGATTATAGTATTGAGAATTCTGTAGTGTCCCAGCGAAATTCCTTTGAAATTGGCCATCTTCAAAAGGTCACAACAACTAGCGAGAAGATGAGTTACTTTCAGTCTCCTTCGCAGCCATTCTCTGGACCTAGGAGACTGGGCGACTTATAACTCAGCCAATCAGTAATATTCAAGTGGGCAAAAAAGCTAGCGAGAGGGTAAGGGGGTGGGGGGGGGGGCGATTTCAATGTTGGTCCTGCTATGTTTGTCAAATGTTCTGTTACTTGCTTTAGATAGCGCTGCCACAAGTTTGACGCTTAAACTATAAACCTGGTGGGGGTGGCGGTGGGGGTGGGGGTGGGGGTGGAGCATTTTTTACCGTATCACCAAAAGTGACTCAAATGGGGTCGACCATTGGCCACAGAATAGACTGTCACGGGTAGGGGTTGCCAGGACTTCTGTTTCCTTCACTTCCATTCCTCTTTCAGAGTGAGGCAGACGTCAGACCTATCTCAGAACAGGCGAAACGCAGGACCTGCACGCAAACTTGTGGAACATGGCTATACTCGAGACGCGCATCTTTACTAAAGGCTTTTAACTCCAGTCATCTGAAATAAGACCTGGCCTTTTACTTTCCCAAGGCGTTTTGTGTCATAACTAGCTCATGATGGCCGTTGTCCAGCAAATTACCGAGGATTCAAACAACAAATAATTAAGTGACAAATTATGACTTTCGAAGGGTTAACCATTTGCACGCTGCACCGGCAGACGATTCATGCTACTGCTTGAAACCTCAAATTATCGAAACTCAACACGTGTACGGCTTTTTATTTCCAAATTGATAACAAACTTCGTGCTTCCCCTGCCCGCCGACACAGAAAGGACCATAGGTTATTAATTAAAGTACACAAACGTTTGCTCGCAATAAATAGAGAACGGCGGCAATAAGATAGCTGCCTTATCGTAGGAGCTGTGCAGATGTATTAAAAAAACTTTACGACTCAGAGAAATCCGTGATATTGACAGTGGTCATGTGTTATTTTCAGCAAATTACATAAGAGCAAGAATACTTGAATGTTACCAAATGTCGTCATCACATTGTATTATCTAACTGTGAATCCTTGAAATTTCACATTGCAATATTTAGGTATGGATCCTGGAAATTTTGACACGGAATTCCGAACACTGATTCAGAAAGCAACTAACTCTTTCACGTTGTAGCCCAAATAAACTGACAACTATATCAAGACAAGTAAATATTAGATATTTCATATTGATTGGTATAACCAGGTCACATGCAATCTTGTAGTTGCAAGAATTTAGGGGTCAGACAAGTGGCAAAAAAACAACAAAAAAAAAAATCCACCATGTCACAGGTCCGATGGTGAGAGAAGAGAGTTGTTGGGACCCACCGACCAATCCCTGGATCCGCCCTTGATTGATATTTTTGGCTCCTAAAGGAGCATTTTTGCGGGTCCTTCAATGGAAGAAACGTTTATCACCATCACAACTTTCTGTTATCCAGAATTTAAAATAATATCAATTACATATACTCGTGACATCATAGAATTAAGCTTCCTGTCACTTCAGATTATGTATGTTCATAGTCTAGTGGTTATAATCACAGTCGAAAAATACACATAAAAATGCGAATAAAATATTTACCTTATTTCAAAAAATTTTTGGCAAAGTCTTCTGTAGGTCCGTAATTAAAAAGTTACATTCTTGAGAGTCAAGCAATTTCAGGAGAAGTAAAAAAACACTGTAATATTCGCTGAGATGGTTGAGTAAGGTTATACGAAACCTCATCCTTGTAGTTATGGGCAAGAGGGCTTGAAACGTCAAATTTTCGAAATTCAACACGTATACGGCTTTTTATTTCCAAATTGATAACAAAATTCGTGCTTCCCCTACCCGCCGACAAAACAGCAGATTCTACTGAAAGTAATAACTTTGCTGTCTTACCTGTTCTTGAAGTTCTTTTGTTTTAGTTATGATAATTTCAAGTTTAGGTTCCAAGTCTCTCTATTCTATGGTGGTCGCCTGTCGTTTATCAGGTATCACTTCAATGAACGATACTCATTTTTCTAAGACTATAAGTTTTTGCTGAAGGGAATCTGAAAACGGAAAGGACCATAAGTTATTAATTAAAATACATAAACGTTTGCTCGGAACAAATAGAGAACGGCAGCAATAGGATAGTTGCCTTATCGTAGGAGCTGTGTTGATGCATTTAAAAAAACCATTGCGACTTCAGAGAAATCTGTGATATTGACGGTGGTCATGTGTAATTTTCGGCAAATTATATAAGAGAAAGAGTACTTGAATGATACAAAATGTCGTCATCACACTGCAATATTTAAGTGTTGATCCTGGAAATTTTGACACGGAAATCCGAGCACTGATTGAGAAAGTAACTTACTCTTTTACACTGTAGCCCAAATAAGCCCTTTTTTTGCGGGTCCTGCAACGATAGTATTACAGGCTTTCCTAGATGGAAACTTCTGGACCTAATTTGGATAGATTTTTCATGACCATAAAGTTTCAAAATGGGATAATCGTGGCTGAAAAGTTGAGGTCTTAACACAGAGAGTAAGAAATTGATTTATGTAAAATTATGGCTAGATATGTTGAAAAGACAATAAAAAAAGAAAGTCAATATTGAGTATCTATATCTAGGAAAATTTAGATGTATGTTTTCATGTATGTGAAATGTCAAAAAGTAGGACTGCAGTCCGAGCCCACTACCTGATGTATCAAAGCTTTCAGTGGAAATTGGTGTTCATAATGAGTATTTATTGTAGACCCTCTATACGCACTACCACCTCCCCGCCCCCACCCCCCATGTTTTCATAAGTACCTGCTTTAGCAGCCTTAAAAGATTTGCTTACGAGTACATGATATTTTCCTGCCTCAAAAGTTTCAAAATTGCAAATAAGGGGCTTATAAAAAATCATTCTTTTCAATCCTAGGTGGCATCAGCTGACAGTAAAAGCACCTGGCGTGGCTGTACGGTGAAATATTATCTTTTGTTTTTTCGTTTACTTGTTTTATCAAATTAACGCTGATGGCTTTCCGCATGAAAAACATTTTTGGGCTACTTCCAACTTCAAGTTCTTCAATTTCACTTATCCATATGTATTTTCTAATTTCTTTTTTCGGGTATGCGAGGATTATGTGGTTATCAACGGTGATATTTATAAAACGTTCCAACTTTAAACAAAGGAAAAGTAATTAGGACCCCTGTATTCTTGTGAGGTGCCACAAAGAGACCTGAAAGTTTTCTTTTAGGGTATAAAATTGTTTTCTTTGTTTTTATCGAACATAGATATTGGATAATTTACGAACATTCGCGAAAAGGAGCCTTTTTGCGGGTCCTGCAATGGAAGAAACGTTTATCACTATAACAACTTTCTGTTATCCAGAATTTAAAATAATCTCACTGAATTACATCTACTCGTGACATCATAGAATTGAGCTTCCTGTCACTTCACATTATGTATGTTTATAGTCCAGTAATTATAATCACAGTAGAAAATACACATAAAAATGAGAATAAAATATTTACCCTATTTCAATGAAATTTTGACAAAAAATGCTACATTCTTGGGAGCTTAGCAATTTCAAGGGAAGTCAAAAAACACTGTAATATTCGCTTAGATGGTTGTGTGAGGGTAGACGAAAACTCATCCTTGTAATTAAGGCCAAGAGATTATAAACTGTTTATGGATAATCATTCGCTTGAACAGTTTGAAAGTAACTAAAACGAGTCGGTTGGTTTGGTGACAATGTCCTGCAGAAAGAAAGTGCTAGATGTACCTTTTAGGAGGCTCTTCTGCTCTTTCACTTGGAGTAAAACACTTTATTCGCAATGTATTTGGTAAGAATGTGCGGTAAAGACCCCGTTTTTGTGCGCGTAAAGTTTTCCTAGTGTGAAGGGCATTTTAGACACAAACTGCTTTCGCTTATACGTTGACATAATGTCAAAAACAGCTGCCAAGATATTTTAGGCTTATCATCCACTGATAATCAATCATTAAGTAACGTGAAAGGAATTAGTATTGATAAATATTTTATATAGAGCTTGTGTATCTCAAGTCTTACATGTTGAAAAATGGTTTTCAATTGACTATGAGGGTTTATCGTGTCATCACTTTTTTGTTTCCGTTGATTTGAGTAAAACTAAGTGCAGATTTTGAATTTTCATACGATCAGTTAGACCCAATATCCCTTAATTCTGCTCTTTGGACCGACTCAATTTTCGCACTTAACATTTTTTTTTCGCATGAAGCAGATCGCACATTGCACGGGCACCTGGGACAGAAAGGACAGCGGTTATCCGCATAAAAAATGACGGATAACGACAAGGAAAAAGAGCGTGAGCACTAGTTTTAAGCGAGCACTCTTCGAACTCAGTGTAGTTTGGTTAGAGCCATTGACAATTGTTCTAATATTTTAAAGCCCTCAATTGATTCTCAGACACTCACCCGATTTCTATTACTCCTACAGTTTATGATTCAAGGATTTCCAACACCATAGAAATAAATACAGGTTTTCCTCGTATCCAAACTTTTTGACAAAGTGAGAAAAAAGGAGGGGGCGCTTGTTTGATATTATGGGTTAGGGGGTGGCGCCTTTTGGGGGAGGGGGCTTATTAGGGATTGGGTAGTTACTCCAGGAAATACGGTATTACATTTATCTTAAAATAAGAAACTATTCTACCTGAAGCTTAAAAAGTTACATAAAATGGAAATAAACACAGGTTTTCTTCGTATCCAAAATGTTTGAAAAAGTGGGAGAAAAGGAGGGGGGCGCTTGTTTGATTTTAGGGGCTGGGGCGTGGCCGCTAATTGGGGGGGAGGAGGCTTATTAGAGCGTGGGTGGTTATTCGAGGAATACGGTATTACATATAACTAAAAATGATTTTCAATTGACTTTGAAAGTTTATTATGAAATCATTTTTTTCCTTGATCAGCTCAAAGCTAAACTCAATTTTCAATTTTTATACGACCAGTCAGGTCTTTGTTTTTTCCTCCATTGGGCCGACTGAATTTCCTCTGCCATTGGCGCTGGTTGTAAATTATCGTCAAAAATAAGGGTTCGGTTTGTATTACGTATGGCGTCCTTGGTTGCTATCACCAGAGTCCCCCATTTGCGAAATAATAAATTTGTCAAATTTTGTCAAATTTTCGAAACTCAACACGTATACGGCTTTTTATTTCCAAATTGATAACAAATTTTGTGCTTCCCATGCTCGCCGACACAGAAAGGACCATAAGTCATTGATTAAAATACACAAACACTTGCTCGCAATAAATAGAGAACGGCGGCAATGCGATAGCTGCCTTATCGTAGGAGCTTTGCAGATGCATTTAAAAGACTTTACGACTGAGACAAATCTGTGATATTGACAGTGGTCATGTGTAATTTTCAGTAAATTATATTAGAGCAAGAATACTTAAAGTTACCAAATTTCGTCATCGTGTTGCAATATTTAAGAGGAGATCCTGGAAATTTGGCTCGGAATTCCGAACATCTGACTCAGAAAGCAACTTACCTTTTTACGCTGTAGCCCAAATAAACTGACAATTATATCAAGACAAGTAAATTTTATCACATGCGATATTGTGGTTATAAGAATTTAGGTGCTTTGGTGTAATGTAACTTTGAAAGCTGTGTGGTAAAGACTCTGTTTTTGTGAGCGTTAAGTGTTCTTAGGGTGAGAGGTATTTTAGACACAAGTTGCTTTCGCTTATAGGTTGACATAATGTGAAAAACAGTTACCGAGATATTTTAGGGTTATTATCAACTGATAATCAACCTTTAAATAAAATGAAAGATCTAAAATCGATAAATATTTTATATAGAACTTGTGTATCTCAAGTCTTACATGTTTAAAAATGGTTTTCGATTGACTATGAGGGTTTATCATTCAATCACTTTTTGGTTTTTGTCGATTAGAGTAAAACTAACTTCGGATTTTCAATTTTCATACGATCAGTCAGACCCAGTATTCCTAAATTGAGGGTGGCAAAGGTGGGTTTCAATCACACCACATCACGGAGAATTTTTTTAACCCAATCACGTGTCACTTAAGAAAGAGTAAGTACGCTAAGCTAATAATGTAAGATTTCAAACTATCGGATGTATCATCAAAAATTATCTTGCATCTACCGTTTTTTGCCCTGGAATGAATTGCATCTCACTTGTCATATTGCTTTTTGTTTGACAAATAAAAACGACTTACTTGTTGAAACTAGACGCTCTGCAAGCGTTTACTCGTCTGGGCATCCTATAGTGATCATAGTTTGAACTCATATATGGCTAACTAGTTATCCCGCGAGAACTAGTATGAACTTTGCTAATTTGGAAAGAACGGAAAAGACCAGAAAACAATGACACGGATGCCACGTTTAATTGACCTTCGTTATGACCCTATTTACTTTTGATGATTGGTATCTTTCTAGGTTAAAGGGCGTTCACTTATCATGGAATTCTAATAAGAAGTCTTGTAAATCACGCATCATGCGCTTGCAAAATAGCAAATCACGCATCGCGTTGTGTTGTCCGGTCCCGCGTCACGCGGATAATTTGGGTTCAATCACACGTCACACTGCAAATTTTGGAGCCATCACGCGTCACGCAAATACCTTTTTCCACCCTCTTAATTCTGCTCTTTGGCCCGACTAAATCACACCTAACATCTTTTTTTTCGCATGAAGCAGATTGCACATTGCACGGGCATCTGGGACAGAAAGAACAACGGTAATCCGCTCAAAAGATGAAAGATAATGACAAGGAAAAAGAGCCTGAGCACCAGTTTTAAGCGAGCGCTCTTTGAACTCAGTTAGTGTGGTAAGAGTCATTGGCCAATTGTTCAAATATTTTAAAGCCCTCGATTGATTCTCAGACACTCACCTCTCCGATTTCTTTCACTCCTACAATTTATGGTTCAAGGATTTTCTACACAATTTCTAATTGAACGGAGCAGTCACAAGATCTTTAAATAATTGACACACACTTTCAAAAAATGTCAATCATTCATCTCGAGTGACTCTTTTCCAGAACGGAAGCA
The DNA here is from genome assembly GCF_964200805.1 of Pocillopora damicornis. NCBI lineage: Eukaryota > Metazoa > Cnidaria > Anthozoa > Scleractinia > Pocilloporidae > Pocillopora > Pocillopora damicornis. The sequence goes on from NC_142678.1 coordinate 8,657,898, forward strand.
CGCTGTTATATCGGCTGAGATGGCTGCGGGTGATTATGTTTAAAAAAAACTCTTCATCAAAGATCGATATGGCTAATTACTCGTTTCGTCGATTGGCATAGGTCCAATTTCCTAAGAAATATTTTGCATTAAAAAAGATTTACGTGCATTCTGTATAATCGAGTTTTATCAACCAACTAAATCCCAAAGTAACTAATTCGTGCACGAAAACAACTGAGAACCTCATAAATAATATAGGAGTGGAGTATTTGAACGGAGATTAAACTTGAACTGTTATATTTTGCATGATGTTTCCCTCATGTTTGAAAAATTCACTATGGCTGTTAGCTAGAGTTATAACTGGTGTTTTCTGAGAACATGCTCTCTGTACTCTACTACTTCGTTCTCATTGTTTTGGCCTCCCTAATACCGGAAGGACAAGGTAAGATTTTACCACAGTTATGACTTTGTTATGGTTTGTGTATATTTCAATGTTTACCAAAGCGACAAATTATTTTTTCATTTCAAATTTTTTTTTGTTTACAACAACTGAATCTTAAAGTAATCGCATAAGCTTCTCCAACTAATATCAAATATAATTAATTGTTTCATCTAAATTAAAAAAGAAGGGGCGCTTATTGGAGTATCTTAAAGTAAAGTTAACTTTAGAAAAGAAAAACAATCACTGTCTCTTCAATGAATTGAAGTCTAGAGACGTGTTCGACTTTTTTGATCGTGCACGATAGATGAGTTGAGAGGCTCATCTAAACTCAACCAAAATGGCTTGTCTTGTTAGACTTAAAACTTTACACTGGAGTAAAGCTTTTCAATTCTTGGTGAAGAAACCTTTTAGTTCGTTACAGCGAGCAACATAACGCACTTAATCGTGTTATCTGTGGAAAAACCTGACTTTTTTTTACAATCTGGCTCCAAAGTTGATCTACATGTTGGTTGATATTTGAAAAAACCTAAATCGAAGGCTGAATTCGAGTATTCGAGAGAGTTGGTAGAGCTATGGCATAAGTTATTTATGATCCAACGCAGAAAGGAAGTTCTTACTTAGCTTGAGACAAAAGTAGGTGGTTCAAACAAAAGATTTAATTAACAAAGACGACAATTGACAGTTCAGGATTTTTTCCTCATATCGTCCGCAATTATACCCTTATGTTGTGCATGCTCAAGAATAAATTTCAGCGTTTCGCCTTTTAGTGATCGTTAATGTACAGTATGCAGTGAAAACGTTTGTTACATCCTTAGAGGTAGAAAGCCAGGACCTAAATTGCGTACCGTGGAGTTGATAAAGTTAAGAAGGTCATGAGTTTTGCGTGGGTGACTAATTTTGTCTTCTCGCACTTTTCATAATTGATACGCAGTTTGGTCGAAAGCTGAAGTCACGCGACATAACACAATAAAAACTTCACGACACGTTCCGATAATAACCCTTTTTTTAAAGAACCAAGCATGCTCAGACGAGAGGACCATTATCACGTGATAAACACGATTCACTCTATGTAACAACAAAGGTGTTTATGGATTTGTGCAACAATCGTTCGATCACTATAGCTGATCGCAACCAAAGGAAGATAACATGATAGGTCAGTTTATTAATATAAATCACTCTTTTGGTGCTAAACTAAAGCAACTAAGTGACGTAGCAACTTTCTTCATATAATTGTTCACCAGGCAACTGCCGCAATTTGCAGTTTACCAGTTTTCCTAAACCTGGCTACAGGTTGGAGAATTACACGGTTCGAACTATTGAAGTATTCGACGAGGATCTCTGCAGGTTACATTGCTATCTGGAACCTAACTGTGTCAGTTATAACTTCCATAAGCTAAGACAGGCGTCTGGAACACACAAGTGTGATCTGAATAACGCGACCATTGAACACGATGGAGAACTGGTAAAAAACGAAAGTTACATTTACCGCGGAGCTGAGGTGAGGATGACGTTTTTAAGCCAAGAGTATGAGACTTTGTACTCGTTGAGGCCTTTTTACAAGACTAAGCATCCCCCAGCCTCTGCCACTCCTCTAAATTCTCCTTCCACCCACCAGAATATAGGTTACGATAATTGAACGCTTAAACTTTTGAAATAAAGAATTAAGGGAGGCATACTTTGTTATTTAAGAATGACTGGTTCTGGAGCTGTTTTTATACATTTATAAGATACACGCAGACTTTGCTCTCGCTCTGAACAGTGCCACACTTGAGACGGGAACCAATGTGCTCAACACAAATATTTGAGTAAATAACAAAAAAGCTTGCGTGGAATACATGGAAATGAGGGAAGACGCGTAGATTTCACAAACCTGCATAACATTCTGCACTCGCAAACAGGAATGCACGCGCCGAAGACAAACACAAAAATTGAAGTGGTCATATTCTTTTTCTTCTTAAGAATGCTTGCGCCAGTAATCCTTGCAGAAATAATGCAACATGCCAAGCTGGCTTTACACACAGAGATTATCAGTGTTTTTGTGCTTTTGGAACTGGATTTGAAGGCCACGATTGTGATAGAGGTGAGGATCCTCTCAATTTTTTTGTAGTCTGTAAAATGATTGTGTGGCCATTTCTTATCTGATAACGGGGAACGTTAGAATAGAGGCAAAAACACTTGCGGCTAGAGCACGTAAAATACACACAAACCCTTATATAAATGTAGCGCTCATTTTGTTGTCTCAGACACAAGATGAAAACATAATAACAGGTTCCGTACAAAAGATACTTCTTTTTTAATTCTCTAGACTTGGACGAATGTGCTGACGGAACACACAACTGTGATGTGAATGCTGAGTGTAACAATACCCTGGGATCCTACAACTGCAAGTGTAAAGATGGATTTCGTGGAAATGGAACTAACTGCAAAGGTAATTTGGTATCATCAAGTAAGTTGATAGCGTAAAATAGGCCACTGTTGTATGACTGTATAATAAAGAGACCATAGGCAGGAGCATTATTCAAGTTTGGGTCTGACCACAGGACAGCACAGCAGCATCCTTATCTAAACGTCATTGACATCGCGGAAAACTCGCCTGATTCACGAAAGGTTTTGTTGGCCTTTGAGGTTATTTCTCCTGCATGCTCTGCCCATCGGAGATCACGGGAATCAGTGATGCTTAGGTCTTAAGCGTAAGGTACAAACTCGAGCGATGTCCATCAAGGTCAACCAGGAGTTATCTTCTTAAAGACGTGAACGGATTTGCATTTTGCGGCGTTGAAAGCTTTGCAGCTCGGTGAATTTAATAGTTTCCGAGGAGTTACCAGCAAGAGTGACAGCATATTTGCGGGTGAAAGTAGATCCTATGTTCATTACCAGAGCCAGTGCGAAGATACCGTCATGAAGATAACTATATCTGCCGGATTTACAGGAATACTTGTTTGTAAGCGGTAGTGTGCAACATTGGCAATACCCAAAGTAATTTGACAATTAATTTCTTAGCAGTACGATAACTTTCCCTTTCATTTTGCGATTATTATACAGGATTTACAGCAGTGTTTACAACTCTTGGTAAGAGTGGAACTAAGGGTCCAGTCCGAATTGGAAGTCACTACGCAGGTCAGGATCACGACGGGCAAGTTACATTGTCCAGAGGTATTCAACAATGGACTGTGCCACACACTAGCGAATACAGAATAGAAGCAATAGGAGCCTCAGGGGGGTACGGTGAGGACAGTATCATCAAGAACGGTGGAAGAGGGGCACGAATGATTGGAAACTTTATTTTGACCAAAGATGAGATCATTCATATACTTGTTGGTCAAGAAGGGAAAAAAGGAGAGACCAACTCAAAAACTGCCGGAGGTGGTGGAGGTACATTTGTTGTGAGACGAAACAACATGCCTTTAATCATAGCTGGAGGTGGAGGGGGAATCAAAAATATGTCAGAACAACATCCGGGATGTGATGCGTCCCAAGACACCACTGCAAATGCAGGGAACAACTCGCCACTGGGATCAGGGGGAAGAGAAGGACAAGGAGGACTTACTAATGGTGTGAATTCTGGTTGGTGGAGAATTTGCTTCTTATAATTACTGAGAAACTCGTTGCATTCTACTGCCATGCTTCACTATCTCTAACTTAATGATAGAGTTAATCGCTGATTTGAAGGATGTATAAAAACCGTAATTATCAAAATTCTCAATGTTAATTTTAGTTATTAATTAAGCTTTTCTTTGATGATTCCTTTGGAAGCTAACGCCTCATACAAGACTTAAGATTCTGTTAAATTTTGCTCTTTTCTTTTCAAATTTCCTGCATATTTATTTAATTATCGACATCGATCCGCGAATATACCGCAGGAGATGACATCGAAAAACTTAACAAGGTTTCTCATTCGTCAGTTGCGGATCTGGATTAAACAGTGGCATTAAATAAAGAGTTAGTTGCAGCATTTTTACGCTGACTTGTCCTCATAAGCTTTTTTATTACTAAGAATCTCCATTTATTAAACTCCAAATATCAAGAACTAAAGTACATTTCGGAACACTGCGGATCGCCGTTTGATCGCAAGAAATTAAATTTGTGGGTGCTATTTGTAAGAGAATCACTGATCACTTTTTGATTGTACTGTAGGTGGCGGTGGTGGCGGCTTCCATAATAATGGACATGATGCAACGAGCTCTGGTGGAAGAGGGGGAAAAGGAGGTTCAGGATATCTTCAGGGGGGAGAGGGTGGAGGGTTAGTTAGTGGGTTCGGAGGTGGCGGTGGTTTACGTAAACTCAACAAGGGACCAGGCGGTGGTGGTGGTTACACTGGGGGAAGTGGCGGGGCCAGTGATGATATTTCCTGTGGGGGAGGGGGAGGATCTTTAAACAATGGAACAAATCAACAAAATGAATGTTGCTATAATAGCGCTGGTCATGGTTGGGTAAATATTACATTTCTCCGATGAAGAGCACATAGCAGCTGTTTTTAACGAGCACAAAAAAAGTTGTCTGTCAGTTTTTAATATTCTTGTGCATTTCAATCATCCTATTTCCTCGAATAAGCACCCGGGCTCTTATTTAAAATTTAAGCTTAAAGGGGGAAGGGGGGGGGGGGCGCTTACTAAGAAACTATTCTAGCTGAAGCTCATAAAGTTATATATAAAGTGGAAATAAAAAAAAAAGGTTTTCCTCGTATCCAAACTGTTTGAAAAAGTGAGAAAAAAGGAGGGGGAACGCTTGTTTGATATTATGGGGGTGGTGCCTATTGGGGGAGGGGGCTTATTAGGGTGTGGGTGGTTCCTCGAGGAAATACGGTATTACATATATCTAAAAGTAATTTTCAATTGACTGTGAAAGTTTAATATGAAATCACTTTTTTCACTGAGGAGAATAGCACTTGGTCATAACCTTAATTTAAGTCACTATGGTAAATTTTGATAACCACAGTTGATTTTAGTCAATAAACTGATTTTTCTCGGTATTTATAGTTGTTTTGTTGTTGTTTTGTCAGAACTCTGATTATAGTATTGAGACTTCTGTAGTGTCCCAGCGAAATTCCTTTGAAATTGGCCATCTTCAAAAGGTCACAACAACCAGCGAGAAGATGAGTTACTTTCAGTCTCCTTCGCAGCCATTCTCTGGACCTAGGAGACTGGGCGACTATAACTCAGCCAATTAGTAATATTCAAGTGGGCAAAAAAGCTAGCGAGAGGGTAAGGGAGGGGGGGGGCGATTTCAATGTTGGTCCTGCTATGTTTGTCAAATGTTCTGTTACTTACTTTAGATCAAATCAAACAAATCATGACTTTCGAAGGGTTAACCATTTTCACGCTAGCCTTTAGTCCTTTGCACCGGTAGACGATTCAGGCTACTGCTTGAAACCTCAAATTGTCGAAACTCAACACGTGTACGGCTTTTTATTTCCAAATTGATAACAAACTTCGTGCTTCCTTTCTTGTGTTATTTTCAGCAAATTATATAAGAGCAAGAATACTTGAATGTTACCAAATGTCGTCATCACATTGTATTACCTGAGTGTGAATCCTTGAAATTTCACATTGCAATATTTAGGTATGGATCCTGGAAATTTTGACACGGAATTCCGAACACCGATTTAGAAAGCAACTAACTCTTTCACGTTGTAGCCTAAATAAACTGACAATCATATCAAGACATGTAAATTTTAGATATTTCATATTGATTGGTATAACCAGGTCAAATGCAATCTTGTAGTTGAAAGAATTTAGGGGTCAGACAAGTAGGAAAAAAAAAAGAAAAAAAAAATCCACCATGCCACAGGTCCGATGGTGAGAGAAGAGAGTTGTTGGGACCCACCGACCAATCCCTAGATCCGCCCTTGATTGATATTTTTGGCTCCTAAAGGAGCCTTTTTGCGGGTCCTGCAATGGAAGAAACGTTTATCACTATCACAACTTTCTGTTATCCAGAATTTAAAATAATATCAATTACATATACTCGTGACATCATAGAATTAAGCTTCCTGTCACTTCAGATTATGTATGTTCATAGTCTAGTGGTTATAATCACAGTCGAAAAATACACATAAAAATGAGAATAAAATATTTACCTTGTTTCAAAGAAATTTTGGCAAAGTCTTCTGTAGGTCCGTAATTAAAAAGTTACATTCTTGAGAGTCAAGCAATTTCAGGGGAAGTCAAAAAACACTAATATTCGCTGAGATGGTTGGGTAAGGTAATACGAAACCTCATCCTTGTAATTATGGGCAAGAGGGCTTGAAACGTCAAATTTTCGAAATTCAACACGTATACGGCTTTTTATTTCCAAATTGATAACAAAATTCGTGCTTCCCCTACCCGCCGACAAAACAACAGATTCTACTGAAAGTAATAACTTTGCTTTCTTACCTGTTCTTGAAGTTCTTTTGTTTTGGTTATGATAATTTCAAGTTTAGGTTCCAAGTCTCTCTATTCTATGGTGGTCGCCTGTCGTTTATCAGGTATCACTTCAATGAACGATACTCATTTTTCTAAGACTATAAGTTTTTGCTGAAGGGAATCTGCTGAGCGGTCCAGGTATATGAAAACGGAAAGGACCATAAGTTATTAATTAAAATACATAAACGTTTGCTCGGAATAAATAGAGAACGGCAGCAATAGGATAGTTGCCTTATCGTAGGAGCTGTGTTGATGCATTTAAAAAAACCATTGCGACTTCAGAGAAATCTGTGATATTGACGGTGGTCATGTGTAATTTTCAGCAAATTATATAAGAGAAAGAATACTTGAATGATATAAAATGTCGTCATCACACTGCAATATTTAAGTGTCGATCCTGGAAATTTTGACACAGAAATCCGAGTACTGATTGAGAAAGTAACTTACTCTTTTACACTGTAGCCCAAATAAGCCCTTTTTTTGCGGGTCCTGCAACGATAGTATTACAGGCTTTCCTAGATGGAAACTTCTGGACCTAATTTGGATAGATTTTTCATGACCATAAAGTTTCAAAATGGGATAATCGTGGCTGAAAAGTTGAGGTCTTAACACAGAGAGTAAGAAATTGATTTATGTAAAATTATGGCTAGATATGTTGAAAAGACAATAAAAAAAGAAAGTCAATATTGAGTATCTATATCTAGGAAAATTTAGATGTATGTTTTCATGTATGTGAAATGTAAAAAAAAAGGACCTGCAGTCCGAGCCCACTACCTGATGTATCAAAGCTTTCAGTGGAAATTAGTGTTCATAATGAGTATTTATTGTAGACCCTCTATACGCACTACCACCTCCCCGCCCCCACCCCCCCATGTTTTCATAAGTACCTGCTTTGGCAGCCTGAAAAGATTTGCATACGAGTACATGATATTTTCCTGCCTCAAAAGTTTCAAAATTACAAATAAGGGGCTTATAAAAAAATCATTCTTTTCAATCCTAGGTGGCATCAGCTGACAGTTAAAGCACCTGGCGTGGCTCTACGGTGAAATATTATCTTTTGTTTTTTGTTTACTTTGCTTTATCAAATTAACCCTGATGGCTTTCCGCATGAAAAACATTTTTGGGTACTTCCAACTTCAAGTTCTTCAATTTCACTTGTCAATATGTATTTTCTAATTTCTTTTTTCGGGTAGGCGAGGATTATGTGGTTATCAACGGTGATATTTATAAAATGTTCCAACTTTAAACAAAGGAAAAGTAATTAGGACTCCTTTATTCTTGTGAGGTGCCACAAAGAGACCTGAAAGTTATTTTAGGGTATAAAATTGTTTTCTTTGTTTTTATCGAACATAGATATTGGATAATTTACGAACATTCGCGAAAAGGAGCCTTTTTGCGGGTCCTGCCATGGAAGAAACGTTTATCACTATAACAACTTTCTGTTATCCAGAATTTAAAATAATCTCACTGAATTACATATACTCGTGACATCATAGAATTGAGCTTCCTGTCACTTCACATTATGTATGTTTATAGTCCAGTAATTATAATCACAGTAGAAAATACACATAAAAATGAGAATAAAATATTTACCCTATTTCAATGAAATTTTGACAAAAAATGCTACTTTCTTGGGAGCTTAGCAATTTCAAGGGAAGTCAAAAAGCACTGTAATATTCGCTTCGATGGTTGTGTGAGGGTAGACGAAAACTCATCCTTGTAATCAAAGCCAAGAGATTATAAACTGTTTATGGATAATCATTCGCTTGAACAGTTTGAAAGTAACTAAAACGAGTCGGTTGGTTTGGTGACAATGTCCTGCAGAAAGAAAGTGCTAGATGTACCTTTTAGGAGGCTCTTCTGCTCTTTCACTTGAAGTGGAGTAAAACACTTTATTCGCAATGTATTTGGCAAGAATGTGCGTGCTTAATAACAGCTAGAAATATCTTAAAGATGTTCTTTACCAGTGAAGCCATTTCAAGTTCCAAAAATTATTTCTATGAGTTACAGAGAAGACCAAAGAAGAATAATCACTTTCCCTGAATCGTTCGGTCAATAGTGGAGCTTTCAAATAACACTTTGCTGAAAATCAATAAATGAACATTTGGCTGTCACTATTTTCTTCTTGTCTGTTAGTCAAACTTAAGTTATAAATCAACACAAACTGAGAGCAGGTTTATTTTGAGACAGAACGAAGAAATGTACATGTGTCTCGGTACCGGAAATAAGAGAATGTTCAAATTTACTTCTCGTTTATACTCCTATTCCTAGTTTTGTAGCACACAAAACCAGCCTTGACTGAGGGTCCTTGCGAAGTTAAACATGTAATGGGGACCCAACTTCAAATAGTTGAAGTTTGTTTGGAAGCCATTCGCTGGCCTCCTCATAGTAGGTCTGAATCCCCCCAACGTTCGGTCAAAATTTTGGGTTTAGCCTCACAAGTGCACTTGAAAAGACGGTTTTTATGGAAATGGATCCTAAAATGGAACGTAAAATGGAACCTAGGGGAGCCTGGTGAGCAGAACCCCAGATCCCTCGGTGTCTCTCTTAATGCGCCCATGTTGTTTTCCTGTTTTGGTGCAATGGAACTTTGAAAGCTGTGCGGTAAAGACCCCGTTTTTGTGCGCGTAAAGTTTTCCTAGTGTGAAGGGCATTTTAGACACAAACTGCTTTCGCTTATACGTTGACATAAGGTCAAAAACAGCTGCCAAGATGTTTTAGGCTTATCATCCACTGATAATCAATCATTAAGTAACATGAAAGGAATTAGTATTGATAAATATTTTATATAGAGCTTGTGTATCTCAAGTCTTACATGTTAAAAAATGGTTTTCAGTTGACTATGAGGGTTTATCGTGTCATCACTTTTTTGTTTCCGTTGATCTGAGTAAAACTAAGTGCAGATTTTGAATTTTTTATACGATCAGTTAGACCCAATATCCCTTAATTCTGCTCTTTGGACCGACTCAATTTTCGCACTTAACATTTTTTTTCGCATGAAGCAGATCGCACATTGCACGGGCACCTGGGACAGAAACGACAGCGGTAATCCGCATAAAAATGACGGATAACGACAAGGAAAAAGAGCCTGAGCACCAGTTTTAAGCGAGCGCTCTTCGAACTCAGTGTAGTTTGGTTAGAGCCATTGATCAATTGTTCTAATGTTTTAAAGTCCTCAATTGATTCTCAGACACTCACCCGATTTCTATTACTCCTACAGTTTATGATTCAAGGATTTCCAACACAATTTCTAATTGGACGGAGCAGTCAGAAGATCTGAAAATAATTGACGTACATTTTTCACAAAATGTCAATCATTTATTAGAAGTGACTTTTTTTTCTTCCAGAACTTGATATAAGCGGAAGCACATCTCCTACTAATATCAAATGTAATGAATTATTTCATGTTGATTCAAAAAGGGGCGCTTATTGGAGTATCTTAAAGCAAAGTTAACTTTAGAAATAAAACAGTCACTGTCTCTTCAATGAATTGAAGTCTAGAGACGTGTTCGACTTTTTTTATTTTTGATGGATGAGTTGAATACTGTAAGATGGAGAAGCTCATTTGAACTCAACTGAAATGGCTTGGCTTGTTCAACTAAAAACTTTATACAGGAGTAAAGGTTTTTAATTCTTAGTAAAGAAACCTTTTAATTCCTCAGAGCAAAGCAACATAACGCATTGTTAGAGCAGTGCTTCAAACTTGGCACTTAACATATTATCTGTGGAAAAACCTGACTTTTTTGTACAATCAGCTCCAAAGTTGATATAAGTTTTGGTTCATATTTCAAAAAACCTAAATCGAAGACTGAATTTGTGTATTCCGGCGAGTTGGTAGAACTATGGCATAAGTTATTAATGATCCACCCCAGAGAGGAAGTTTTGACTTAGTCTGAGGCAAAACAGGGGATTCAAATAAAACATTTGTTTAACAAAGACGATAGTTGACATTTTAGGATTTATTTCTTCTGTCAATACTCATACTCAATTATCCCCTTAGGGAGTGCATGCTCGAGGGTAAATTTCAGCGTTTCGCCTGTTAGTGCTCGTTAATACACAGTATGCATAGAAAACGTTTGTTACATCTTTAGAAATAGAAAGCCAGGACATAGATAGTGTATATCGAGTTTGTCAAAATTGCTTGACGTACCATAGAGTTCATAAAGTTGAGAGGCTTGTGATTTATATGTGAGCGACTAATTTTGTTTTCTTGCACTTTTCATAATACGCATATTGATCGAAAGATGAAGTCACGCGACATAAAAACAAACGCTTCTCATGAATTGACCAAACAAAAAACTTCACGACACGTTCCGATAATAACCTTTTTTAAAAGAACCAAACATGCTCAAACGAGAGGACCATTATTACGTGACAAACACGACTTACTCTATATATTAACAAAGTTGTTTATGGAGTTCGGGAACAATCGATCGATCACGATAGCTGATCACAACCAAAGGAAGATAAACATGATAAGTCAGATTATTAATATAAATCACTCTCCTGGTGCTAAACCAAAGCAATAATTCAGAAGTAACACTGCTCTACAATTCCAGTCTCAATTGAGGTGCTCAATGTAACATAGCAACTTTCTTAATATAATTGTTCACCAGGTAACTGCCGCAATTTGAAGTTTACCAGTTTTCCTAAACCTGGCTACAGGTTGGAGAATCACACGGTTCGAACTATTGAAGTATTCGACGAGGATCTCTGCAGTTTACAATGCTATCTGGAACCTAACTGTGTCAGTTATAACTTCCATAAGCTAAGACAGGCGTCTGGAACACACAAGTGTGATCTGAATAACGCGACCATTGAACACGATGGAGAACTGGTAAAAAACGAAAGTTGCATGCTGTTATTAAGCACGCACATTCTTGCCAAATACATTGCGAATAAAGTGTTTTACTCCACTTCAAGTGAAAGAGCAGAAGAGCCTCCTAAAAGGTACATCTAGCACTTTCTTTCTGCAGGACATTGTCACCAAATCAACCGACTCGTTTTAGTTACTTTCAAACTGTTCAAGCGAATGATTATCCATTATCCTCATGAGGTGAGGATGACGTTTTTAAGGCAAGAGTATGGCACTTTATACTCGTTGAGGCTTTTCCGCAAGACTAAGCATCCCTTAGCCTCTGCCACTCCTCTAAATTCTCCTTCCACCCATCACAATATAAGTTACGTTAATTGAACGTTTAAAATTTTGAAAAAAGAATTAAGAGAGGCATATTTTGTTATTTAAGAATGACCGCTTCTGGAGCTGTTTTTATACATTTATAGGATACACGCAGATTTTGCTCTCGCTCTAAACAATGCCACGCTTGGAACGAGAAAAAGCTTGCGCAGAATACATGGACATGATGCAAGAAAACTTGCATAACATTCAGAACTCGCAAACATGAATGCACGCGCAGAAGACAAACACAAAAATTTAAGTGGTCATATTCTTTTTCTTCGTAAGAATGCTTGCACCAGCAATCCTTGCAGAAATAATGCAACATGCCAAGCTGGCTTTACACACAGAGATTATCAGTGTTTGTGTGCTTTTGGATCTGGATTTGAAGGTCACGATTGTGATAGAGGTGAGGAATCCTATAAATTTTTTGCAGTCAGTAAAATGAATTTGTGGCTATTTCTTATCTGACAACGGGGAACGCTAGCATGGAGGCGAAAACACTTGCGGCGAGAGAACGTGAAATACACACAAACCCTTATATAAATGTAGCGCTCATTCTATTGTCTCAGACATAGATGAGTGTTCTAGTGAAACAAACGGCTGTGATGAGAATGCTGAGTGTAACAATACCCTGAGATCTTACAAGTGCGTCTGTAAAAATGGATTTCATGGGAAAGGAACTAACTTCAAAGGTTATCTAGTTGTATCAAGTGAGTTGATAACGTAAAATAGGCCACTGTTGCGAGTTTAAAATCTGAAGTTTCGAGCACTAGTCCTTCGTCAGAGCAAATGGGGGAATTGTGGGTTGTGTGTCTGTTTACATGCGGAATATGGAGTTACACTATTGACGGGAACATGGTGACGAGATAATTAGAATAAAGTAGCTGACTATAACATCTCAAAAATCTACTAAAGCAAACAAACGAGAAAACAATAAAACCACAAAACACAAGATAACAAAATAAAAACAGGTTCCGTACAAAAGATGTTTCTTTTTTAATTCTCTAGACTTGGACGAATGTGCTGAGGGAACACACAACTGTGATGTAAATGCTGAGTGTAACAATACCCGGGGATCGTACAACTGCAAGTGTAAAGATGGATTTCGTGGAAATGGAACCAAATGTATAGGTAACTGTTAGTTTATCATTCTATCTCATATCTCTTTATTTTTCTGATGGACATAGCACCAGACTTAAACTTGTACCAGAGTACAATGTCCCTAATTTCTGTACGGTATTCTACCGGCAGCAGGCCCAGCATTACGAGCCCATCAGCATAAGAGACGTTACTCGTTGGGTAGTTAAGAATAAACTTGATTGGACACCTTTAGATGTTCTTAATTAATGCTCCATGTATGATGGTACAAGGAGAGCATAGGAAGGAGCATTATTCAAGTTTGGGTCTGACCACAGGACATTACAGCAGCTTTCTTATCTAAACGTGATTGACATCGCGGCAAACTCGCCTGATTTGCGAAGGGTTTTGTTGGCCTTTGAGGTGATTTCTTCTGCATGCTCTGCCCATTGGAGATCAGTGATGCCTATGTCTTAAGCTTAAGGTACACACTAGAGCGATGTCCATCAAGATCAACCAGGGTCAACTTAAGGAGTTTTCTTCTTAAAGATGTGAACAGATTTGCATTTTGCAGCGTTGAAAGCTATGCAGCTTGGTGAATTCACCAGTTTCCTGGGGGTAACCAGCAAGAGTGACAACATATTTGCAGTTGAAAGTAGATTCTATGTTCATTACCAGAGCCAGTGCGAAGATACCGTTATGAAAATATACTTATTAATGGGTTCGGAAGAAAATAATCAACTTAGAAAGTCTTACTTGTTAGTGGGATTTTCTGGAGATTTTTTGCTTCGTTATCTTATTCTGCCGAATTTACAGGAATTTTTTTTTAAGCGGTATTGTGCAATAATGGCAGTACCCAAAAAAATTTGACAATTCCTTAGCAGTACCATAACTTTCTGTTTCATTTTGCGATTATTATACAGGATTTACAGCAATGTTTACAACTCTTGGTAAGAGTGGACGTATGGGTCCAGTCCGAATTGGAAATCACTACACAGGTCAGGATCACGACGGGCAAGTTACAGTGTCCAGCGGTATTCAACAATGGACTGTGCCACACACTGGCGAATACAGAATAGAAGTAATACGAGCTTCAGGGGGGGGTACGGTGAGGACAGTATCATCAAGAACGGTGGAAGAGGGGTACGAATGATCGGAAACTTTATTTTGATCAAAGATGAGATCATTCATATACTTGTTGGTCAAGAAGGGAAAAAAGGAAAGACCTTCTTAAAAACTGTTGGAGGTGGTGGAGGTACATTTGTTGTGAGACGAAACAACACGCCTTTAATCATAGCTGGGGTGGAGGGGGAATCAAAAAAATGTCAGTACAACATGCAGGATGTGATGCGTCCATAAATACCAAATGCAGGGAACAACTCGCCACTGGGATCAGGTGGAATAGAAGGACAAGGAGGACTTAGTAATGGTGTGAATTCTGGTTGGTGGAGAATTTGCTTTTTATAAATACTGAGAAATTCGTTGCATTCTACTGCTATCCTTCACTATCTCCAACGCAATGATAGAGTAAGTTGCTGATAATCAGATTTTGAAGGATGTATAAAAACCGTAACATCGGAAAATTTGACAAGGCTTTTTATTCGTTAATTACGGATCTGGATAAAACAGAAGAACTAAATAAAGAGTCAATTGCAACATTTTTACGCTGACTTGTCCTCATAAGCTTTTTTGTTGCTAACAATCTCCACTAATTAAACTTTAAAAATAAAGGACTAAACTAAGTTTCGGAACACTGCGGATCGTCGTTTGATCGCAAGAAATTAAATTTATGGGTGCTATTTGTAAGAGAATCACTCATGACTTTTTGATTGTATTGCAGGTGGTGGTGGTGTTGGCTTCCATAGTAATGGACATGATGCAAAGAACTCTAGTAAAGGAGGGGGAAAAGGAGGTTCAGGATATCTTAAGGGGGCAGAGGGTGGAGCTTTCACTAGTGGTTTCGGAGGTGGCGGTGGTTTATGTTTTTTCAACAAGGGACCCGGCGGAGGTGGTGGTTACACTGGGGGAAGTGGCGGGGCTAATGATGATATTTCCTGTGGGGGAGGAGGAGGATCTTTTAACAATGGAACAAATCAACAAAATGAATGTTGCTATAATAGCGCTGGTCATGGTTGGGTAAATATTACATTTCTCCTCTGAAGAGCCCATAGCAACTCTTGTTAACGTGCACAAAAAAAAATTGTAGGTCAGTTCTTCATATTCTTGTGCATTTCAATCGCCATATTTCCTCGAATAAGCACCTGGGCTCTTATTTAAAAGCGGGGGAGGGGGGAGGGGGCTTACTAAGAAACTATATATAAAATGGAAATAAATACAGGTTTTCCTCGTATCCAAACTGTTTGACAAAAAGAGAGAAAAACGTTTGTTTGATATTATGGGCTGGGGGGTGGCGCCTATCGGGGCAGGGGGCTTATTAGGGTGTGAGTGGTTACTCGAGGAAATACGGTATTACATATATCTAAAAATGATTTTCAATTGACTGTGAAAGTTTACTACGAAACAATTTTTTTTCCTTGATCAGCTTAAAACTAAATTCAGTTTTGAATTTTTATATGATCAGTCAGGCCCATTTTTTTTTTGTTTTTCCGCCCTTTGGGCCGACTGAATTTCCTCTGCCATTGGCGCTGGTTGTAAATTATCCTCAAAAATAAGATTTCAACCTATCGGATGTATTATCAAAAATTATCTTGCATCTACCGTTTTTTGCCCTGGAATGAATTGCATCTCACTTGTCATATTGCTTTTTGTTTGACAAATAAAAACAACTTACTTGTGGAAACTAGACGCTCTGAGAGCGTTTACTCGTCTGGGCATCCTATAGTCATCATAGTTTGAGCTCATATATGGCTAACTAGTTATCCCGCGAGAACTAGTATGAACTTTGCTAATTTGGAAAGAACGGAAAAGACCAGAAAACAATGACACGGATGCCACGTTTTATTGATCTTCGTTATGACCCTATTTACTTTTGATAATTGGTATCCTTTTAGGTTAAGGGGCGTTCATTATCACGGAATTCTAAAAAGAAGTCTTGTAAATCACGCATCATGCGCTTGCAAAATAGCAAATCACGCATCACGTTGTGTTGTCCGGTCGCGCGTCACGCTGATAATTGGGTTCAATCACGCGTCACACTGCAAATTTTGGAGCCATCACGCGTCACGCAAATACCTTTTTCCACCCTCTTAATTCTGCTCTTTGGCCCGACTCAATCGCACCTAACGTCTTTTTTTTCGCATGAAGCAGTTTGCTTATTGCACGGGCATCTGGGACAGAAAGAACAACGGTATTCCACTTAAAAGATGACAGACACTAACGAGGAAAAAGAGCCTGAGCACCAGTTTAAAGCGAGCGCTCTTCGAACTCAGTAAGTGTGGTAAGAGTCAATGATCAATTGTTCAAATGTTTTAAAGCCATCGATTGATTCTCAGACACTCACCTCTCCGACTTCTTTCACTCCTAAAATTTATGGTTCAAGGATTTTCAACACAATTTCTAATTGAACGGAGCAATCACAAGATCTTAAAATAATTGACACACACTTTCAAAGAATGTCAATCATTCATCTCGAGTGACTCTTTTCCAGAACGGAAGCACACTGTAATATTGGCTGAGATGGCTGCGGGTGATTATGTTTAAAAAAAAAACTCTTCATCAAAGATCGATATGGCTAATTACTCGTTTCGTCGATTGGCATAACTCCAATTTCCTAAGAAATGTTTTGCATTATAGAAGATTTACGTGCATTCTGTATAATCGAGTTTTATCAACCAACTAAATCACAAAGTAACTAATTCAAGTACCAAAACAACTGAGAACCTCATAAATAATAAAGGAGTAGAGTATTTGAACGGAGAGCGAACTTGAGCTGTCATATTTTGCGTGATGAATCCCTCATGTTTGAAAAACTCACTGTGGCTGTTCGCTAGAGTTCTAACTGGTGTTTTCTGAGAACATGCTCTCTGTACTCTACAACTTCGTTGTCATTGTTTTGGCCTCCCTAATACCGGAAGGACAAGGTAAGATTTCAAAGTTTACTAAGGTGAAAAATTATTTTTTCATTTCATATATTTTTTTGTTTACAACAACTGAATCTTAAAGTGATCGCATAAGCTTCTCCTACTAATATCAAATATAATTAATTATTTCATCTAAATTAAAAAAGGAGGGGCGCTTATTGGAGTATCTTAAAGCAAAGTTAACTTTAGAAAAAAAAACAGTCACTGTCTCTTCAATGAATTGAAGTCTAGGGACGTCTTCGACTTTTTTGATCATGCACTATGGATGAGTTGAGAGGCTCATCTAAACTCAACCAAAATGGCTTGTCTTGTTTAACTTAAAACTTTACACAAGTGTAAAGCTTTTTAATTCTTGGTAAAGAAACCTTTTAGTTCGTCACAGCGAGCAACATAGCGCACTTAATCGTGTCATCTGTAGAAAAACCTGACTTTTTTTTTACAATCTGGCTCCAAAGTTGATCTACATGTTGGTTCATATTTCAAAACACCTAAATCGAAGACTGAATTAGTGTATTCGAGCGAGTTGGTAGAACTATGGTATAAGTTATTTATGATCCACCGCAGAAAAGAAGTTCTTACTTAGCTTGAGGTAAAAACAGATGGTTCAAACAAAAGATTTGATTAACAAAGACGACAGTTGACAGTTTTGCGTGAACGATCAATTTTGTCTTCTCGCGCTTTTCATAATTAATACGCAGTTTGGTCGAAAGCTGAAGTCACGCGACATAAAAACAACCGCTTCTTATGACTTGACACAATAAAAACTTCACAACACGTTTCGATAACAAACCTTTTTTCAAAGAACCAAACATGCTTAGAGGAGAGGACCATTACCACTTGATAAACACGATTTGCTCTATGTAACAACAAAGGTGTTTATGGATTTCGGCAACAATCGTTCGATCACGATAGCTGATCACAACTAAAGGAAGATAACATGATAAGTCAGATTATTAATATAAATCACTCTCAGCTGGTGTTAAACCAAACAATAACTCAGCAGTAACACTGCTCTACAATTCCAGTCTCAGCAGAGGGGCTCAATGTGACATAGCAATTTTCTTCATATAATCGTTCACCAGGCAACTGCCGCAATTTGAAGTTTACCAGTTTTCCTAAACCTGGCTACAGGTTGGAGAATCACACGGTTCGAACTATTGAAGTATTCGACGAGGATCTCTGCCAGTTACAATGCTATCTGGAACCTAACTGTGTCAGTTATAACTTCCATAAGCTAGGACAGGCTTCTGGAACACACAAGTGTGATCTGAATAACGCGACCATTGAACACGATGAAGACCTGGTAAAAAACGAAAGTTACATTTACCGTGGAGCTGAGGTGAGGATGACGTTTATAAGCCAAGAGTATGGCACTTTATACTCGTTGAAGCTTTTTTACAAGACTAAGACTAAGCATCCCTTAGCCTCTGCCACTCCTCTAAATTCTCCTTCCACCCACCAGAATTTAGGTTACGATAATTGAACGTTTAAAATGTTGAAATAAAGAATTAAGAGAGGCATACTCTGTTATTTAAGAATGACCGCTTCTGGAGCTGTTTTTATCAAGCACAAAAATTGAAGTGGTCATATTATTTTTCTTCTTAAGAATGCTTGCGCCAGTAATCCTTGCAGAAATAATGCAACATGCCAAGCTGGCTTTACACACAGAGATTATCAGTGTTTGTGTGCTTTTGGATCTGGATTTGAAGGTCACGATTGTGATAGAGGTGAGGAACCCTCTAAATTTTTTTGTAGTCAGTAAAATGAATGTGTGGCCATTTCTTATCTGACAACGGGGAACGTTAGCATGGAGGCGAAAACACTTGCGGCCAGAGCACGTCAAATACACACAAACCCTTACATAAATGTGGCGCTCATTTTGTTTTCTCAGACATAGATGAGTGTTCTAGTGAAACAAACGGCTGTGATGAGAATGCGGAGTGTAACAATACTCTGGGATCTTACAAGTGCATCTGTAAAGATGGATTTCATGGAAATGGAACTAACTGCAAAGGTAATTTAGTTGTGTCAAGTGAGTTGATGACGTAAAATAGGCCACTATTGCGAGTTTAAAATCTGAAGTATCGAGCGCTAGTCCTTCGTCAGAGCAAGTGGGGGAATTGTGGGTTGTGTGTCTGTTTATATGCGGAATATGGAGTTACACGGGAACGTGGTAACGAGAAAATTAGAATAAAGTAGCTGACTATAACATCCCAAAAATCTACTTAAGCAAACAAACGAGAAAACAATAAAACCACAAAACACGAGATAATAAAATAAAAACAGGTTCCGTACAAAAGATGCTTCTTTTTTAATTCTCTAGACTTGGACGAATGTGCTGACGGAACACACAACTGTGATGTGAATGCTGAGTGTAACAATACCCTGGGATCGTACAACTGCACGTGTAAAGATGGATTTCGTGAAAATGGGACAAGCTGCAAAGGTAATTTGGTACCATCAAGTGAGTTGATAACGTAAAATAGGCCACTGTTGTGAGTTTAAAATCTGAAGTTTCGAGCGTTAGTCCTTCGTCATAGCGAATGATTTGTGTCTGTTTATATGCGGAATATGGAGTCACGGTACTGGTGGGAGCATGGTAACGATACAACAAAAATAAAATAGTTGACTGTAAGATCTCAAAAATCAATTAAAGGAAACAAACGGGAAACAACAACACCACAAAAGACGAGATAAAAACATAAAAGCAGGTTCCGTACAAAAGATTCTTCTTTTTTGATTCTCTAGACTTGGACGAATGTGCTGACGGAACACACAACTGTGATGTGAATGCTGAGTGTAACAATACCCTGGGATCGTTCAACTGCAAGTGTAAAGATGGATTTCGTGGAAATGGAACCAAATGCACAGGTAACTGTCTATAACATATCATTCTATCTTATCTTTCCATATTTTTCTGGTGGACATAGCACCAGACTTAAACTTGTACAAGAGTGTAATGTCCCTAATTTCTGTACGGTATTCCACCGGCAGCAGGCCCAGCAGAACGAGCCGATCAGCATAAGATCGGAGACGTTATTCAGTGGGTAATTAAGAATAAACTTAGCCAGAGACCTTTGGATTTTCTCAATTAATGCTCTGTGTATGACTGTATAATAAAGAGACCATAGGCAGGAATATTATTTAAATTTGGGTCTGACCACAGGACAGCACAGCAGCTTCCTTATCTAAACGTCATTGACATCGCGGAAAACTTGCCTGATTCATGAAAGGTTTTGTTGGCCTTTGAGGTGATTTCTCCTGCATGCTCCGCCCATTGGAGATCACGGGAATCAGTGATGCTTAGGTCTTAAGCGTAAGGTACACACTCGAGCGATGTCCTTCTTAAAGATGTGAACGAATTTGCATTTTGCGGCGTTGAAAGCTATGCAGCTTGGTGAATTTATCAGTTTCCGAGGAGTTACCAGCAAGAGTTACAGCATATTTGCGGGTGAAAGTAGATTCTATGATCATTACCAGAGCCAATACGAAGATACCGTCATGAAGATAGCCATATCTGCCGAATTTACAGGAATACTTTTTTGGGAAGCGGTAGGGTGCAACATTGGCAATACCCAAAGTAATTTGACAATTAATTTCTTAGCAGTACGATAACTTTCCCTTTCATTTTGCGATTATTATACAGGATTTACAGCAGTGTTTACAACTCTTGGTAAGAGTGGAAATACTGGTCCATTCCAAATTGGAAATCACTACACAGGTCAGGATCACGACGGGCAAGTGACATTGTCCAGCGGTATTCAACAATGGACTGTGCCATACACTGGCGAATACAGAATAGAAGCAATAGGAGCCTCAGGGGGGTACGGTGAGGACAGTATCATCAAGAACGGTGGAAGAGGGGCACGAATGATTGGAAACTTTATTTTGACCAAAGATGAGATCATTCATATACTTGTTGGTCAAGAAGGGAAAAAAGGGAAGAACAACTTAAAAACTGCTGGAGGTGGTGGAGGTACATTTGTTGTGAGACGAAACAACACGCCTTTAATCATAGCTGGAGGTGGAGGGGGAATCAAAAATATGTCAGAACAACACCCGGCATGTGATGCGTCCATAAACACCACTGCAAATGCAGGGAACAACTCGCCACTGGGGTCAGGGGGAATAGAAGGACAAGGAGGACTTACTAGTGGTGTGAATTCTGGTAGGTGGAGAATTTCCTTTTTATAAATACCGAGAAACTCGTTGCATTCTACTGCCATCCTTCACTATCTCCGATCCAACCCAATGATAGAGTAAGTCGCTGATGATCAAATTTGGAGGATTTATAAAAACTGTAATTATCAAAATTCTCAACATTAATTTTGAGTATTTTCTTTGATGATTTTTTTGGAAGCTAGCGCCTCATGTAAGACTTAAGATTCTGTTAAATTTTTCCTCTTTACTTTTCAAATTTCCTGTATATTTAGTAATTATCGACATGGATCCGCGAATATACCGCAGGAGATGACATAGAAAAACTTGACAAGACTTCTCATTTGTCAATTGCGGATCTGGATTAAACAGAAGCACTAACTAAAAAGTTAATTGCAGCATTTTTGCGCTGACTTTTCCTCGTGAGCTTTTTTGTTACTAACAATCTCCACTAATTAAACTTTAAAAATAAAGAACTAAACTAAGTTTCGGAACACTGCGGATCGTCGTTTGATCGCGAGAAATTAAATGTATGGGTGCTATTTTTAAGAGAATCACTGATCACTTTTTGATTGTATTGCAGGTGGTGGTGGTGGCGGCTTCCATAGTAATGGACATAATGCAACGAGCTCTAGTAAAGGAGGGGGAAAAGGAGGTTCAGGTTATCTTCAGGGGGGAGAGGGTGGAAAGATTTTTGGTGGGTTCGGAGGTGGCGGTGGTTTACGTATTTCCAACAGGGGACCCGGCGGTGGTGGTGGTTTCACTGGGGGAAGTGGCGGGGCTAATGAGGATATTTCCTGTGGGGGAGGGGGAGGATCTTTTAACAATGGAACAAATCAACAAAATGAATGTTGCTATGATAGCGCTGGTTATGGCTGGGTAAACATTACATTTCTCCGATGAAGAGCACATAGCAACTCTTGTTATCGTGCACAAAAAAAGTTGTGAGTCAGTTCTTCATCTTTTTGTGCATTTCAATCCCCCTATTTCCCCGAATAAGCACCCGGGCTCTAATTCAAAGTTTAAGCTTAAGTGGGGGTCCTCATTGGAAAGTGGCGCCTATTAAGAAACTATTCTAACTGAAGCTTAAAAAGTTATATATAAAATGGAAATAAACACAGATTTTCCTCGTATCCAAACTGTTTGACAAAGTGAGAAAAAAGGAGGGGGCGCCTGTTTGATTTTAGGGGCTAGGGGCTGGCCGCTTATTGTGGGGGGGGGGGGGGGCTTATTAGAGCGAGGGTGGTTATTCGAGGAATACGGTATTACATATATCTAAAAATGATTTTCTGTTGACTATGAAAGTTTATTATGAAATCCTTTTTTTTCCCTTGATCAACTCAAAACTAAACTCATTTTTCAATTTTCATACGACCAATTAGGCCCATTATCTTTGTTTTTCCGCCCTTTGGGCCGACTGAATTTCCTCTGCCATTTGCGCTGGTTACAAACTATCCTCAAAAATAGGGGCTTGGTTTGTGTTATGTATGGCGTCCTTGGTTGCTATCACCAGGATCCCCCATTTTCGAAATGTTAAATTTAATGTTACGATTCCCAGTCAATTGGCAAACGTTCTCATTCACCTCTAACGGTTTCCTGCAAAATGGAAAACCGGCACAGGGTTGATACCAACTTGTAGATGTGACTATGGTCAGTGTTGTGTTCCCTGAAGTATATGGGGG